>NC_043705.1:132711893-132715773 GCF_006229205.1 Suricata suricatta | reverse complement strand
CAGAATGGCTAAAACGAAGAACTCAGGAAACAACAGATGTTAGCCAGGATGCAGAGTAAGGGAATACTTTTACACTGTTGGTGGGAATGCAAACTGGTTCAGCCATTCTGGAGAACAGTGTGGAGCTCCCCCCCCCAAAAAAAAATAGAGCCACTCTATAACCTACTAAATGCACCACTAGATATTTATCCAAAGAATACAAAAGTGCCGATTCCAAGGGGCACCCTAATGGTTAGTAGTCCTATTGACAATAGAATATTATGGAAAGGGCCCAAAACCCATCTACTGATGAATGGGTAGATTCATCAAGTACACACATACACACACACACACACACACACACACACACACACACACACACAATGGAATATTACTTGGCGATTAAAAAGAATGAAATCTTGCCATTTGCAAAACATGGATGGAACTAGAATATATTATACTAAATAAGTCAGAGAAAGAAAAATATATGATTTCACTCATATGTGAAATTTAAGAAACAAATAGAAGAACATAGCAGAAGGGAAGGAATAATATAAAACACGGAGGTAAACCATAAGAGACTCTTACATACAGAAAACAAACTAGGGTTTCTGGAGAGGTGTTGGTGGGGGGATGGGCTAAACGGGTGATTGGCATTAAAAAGAGCACTTGTTGGGATGAGCATTTGGTGTTGTGTATAAGTAATGCAATACTAAAATCTACTCCTGAAACCATTATTACTCTATATGTTAACTAACTTGGATTTAAGTAAAATTAAAAAAAAAATCTAAAGATAGCAAAGACAATCTTGATGAAAATGTGGTTTGAGAACTAGCACTCTTCCATATCAAGGTAACTATAATGCTACAAAGATGATGTAGAATTGTGTAGATTTATGAGTAAATAGGACAATGGGACGTAACTGAGACTAAAATCATTTCACAAGTATACTACCATCTGTCTTATGATAGGTGATATCCTATCATATAGTGATGTAGTGATATAAACCTGATCTTTTACTAACTGTTCTCAACTGAAAATATGTTTCACAAAAAAGTAAACGTTGACCTTGTCTCATATGATATAGAAAATATAAGTTCTATCTGAATAAATTATAGATCTAAATGTGCATGTTAAATCAACACATTAGGGGCACCTGGGTGGCTCAGTTGGTTAAGCGTCCGGCTTAGGCTCAGATCATAATCTCATGGGTTGTGGGTTCAAACCCTGTGTTGGGCTCTGTGCTGGCAGCTAGCTCAGAGCCTGGAGATTGTCTTCAGATTCTGTGTCTCCCCCTCTCTCTGACAAGCCCCCCCTGCTCATGCTCTCTCTCTCTCTCTCTCTCAAAAATAAATAAAAAACATTAAAAATTTTAATCAATACATTGGAGAGTATCAACATGATTTGTTCTTAAATAGACACAGAAGAAACTGTTAATAAAAATATTAGAAAATTGGAATGTTTTAAAATTAATAACTTTACTTTTTAAAATTGATAACTTTAAAATACACCATGAAGTGAGGGACAAAGTAAATCACATAAAAAAAATATATATATATGGCAATCATCTTGGAATATATAAAGAAATTGTAAATCTGATAAGAGAGATATCTACACAGCAGAACTGGAAGTATTTCAGCCATTTAATTCCTAGCTATATAGGTATGTATCACAGAAATAATTTGTATATGTCCAAAGACAAGTACATATGTGTTTATATTTTTTTAATTTTTATTTAAATTCTAATTAGTTATCATAGAATGTAATATTAGTTTCAGCAGTACAATAAAGTGATTCAACACGTCCATACCATCTACAGTACCCATCACAGCACATGCACTCCTTAATCCTGATCACCTATTTGACTCACTCTGCTACCAACCCCCCCTCTGGTAACTATCAATTTGTTCTCTGTAGTTAAGAGTCTGGTTCTTGGTTTGCCTTGCTCTCTCTCTTTTCTAAACTCACTTGCATCTCAATTCTCCATGTGAGTGACATCATATAGTATTTGTCTTTCTTTGACTAACTTACTTCACTTAGAATGAGCCCAATTTCCATATTTTGGCTATTGGAGGTAATGCTGCTATAAACATTAGGGTGTGTGTATCCTTTTGAATTAGTTTTGTTGTTTCTTTGTGTAACTACCTAGGAGTGCAATTACTTTATCTTAGGGTAGTTCTATTTTTAATTTTCATTTAAAAATTAATGTTTATTTTTGAGAGATACAGAGCATGAGCAGGGAAGGAGCAAAGTGAGGAAGACACAGATCTAAAGCAAGCCCTAGGCTCTGAGCTGTCAGCACAGAGCCCAACACATGGCCCAAAGTCATGAACCCCAAGATCATGACCAGAGACGAAGTCAGATGCTTTAACATTTGAGCCATCCGGTTCCCTTATTTTTAACTTTCTGAGGAACTTTCATATTGTCTTCCAGAGTGACTGCACCAGTTTGCATTCCCACCAACATGGCAAGAAAGTTCCCCTTTTGGCCACTTCCTCACCAGCACCTGTTTCTTGTATTGTTGACTTTAGCCATTCTGAGTGGTGTGTGCTGATATCTCATTGTAGTTTTGCTTTTTTCCTGATGATGAATGATGTTGAACATCATATAGCTGTTGGCAATATATATGTCTTCTTTGGAGAAATGTCTGTTAATGTCTTCCATCCATGTTTAATTGGATTATTTTATTTTTAGGTGTTAACTGTTTTTGTTATTTTTATATTTTGGATACTAACCCTCTATCAGATATTTCATTTGCAAATATCTTCTCCCATTCCATAGATTGTCTTTTAGATTTGTTGATTGTTTCCTTCACTGGGCAGAAGCTTTTTATTTTGATAAAGTCTCTACAGTTTGCTTCCTTTGGCTCCAGAGGCATATCTAGAAAGCAGTTGCTATCACCGATACCTGAGGATAACTGTGTACTTTGTTTGGATTTTTATGATTTTAATTTAGGCATTGTGGTACTATATTTAGGATTTTTTGCATTTATGCATTTCTTATGTAGTATTATGTGGCATCAATAAGCTGTTCTCTCCCCTCCCCATTTTCTAAGAAAATTTATCTAAAATGCTATTATTTCAAATTTAAAAAATTGGAAGAATTCATAGCTGACAGAAGCAGGCCTGAAGTTTTTGTTTGCTTGTTGTTTTTGTTTGTTTATTCTGTTTGGTTGTTTGGTTTTTTGTTTTAGGGGTAGGTTTCATGGTACTTGACTTTTAAAGTAAAACAGTATCTGGAAACAAGAGATAAAGCCCTATAAAAAACAATATAAATCGTTGTAACAGATCATGTGGCCACATGTTACTGTGATTTTAATGTGCACATATAAAAAAATAGAATCTAATAAAAAGAAACATAATATGTCAGACTATGTGTGTGTTTGTATCAGAAGAAGATTCTGTGTGATATTAGATATATATGTAGACATTTAGGATAACACAATAGCGACAACAACAAAAACACATGCAACGTAAGATAGTGCTTTTAACGACAACAAAAAAAGGTCCGTTGAATCCCATCTAAGAGCTTTCGAAATACGAATCACAGTATTAGTTTCCAGTGACTGCTATACCAAATTACCACAATCCCAGTGGCTTCTAACAATGCAAATTCATCACTTTACAGTTTTGTTGGAGTTCTGAAGTTCAAATTAGTCTTAAAAGCTAAAATCTATTGGCCAGGCTGTGTTCCTTCTATATTCTGGGGGAAATTTACTTCCTTGCTATTTCCAGATTCTAGAGGCTGCCTGTATCCCTTGACCTGTGACCTCTCCTCCATCTCAATCTTTGTACTGTCATATCTCTCTTCTTTCCAGTTCTGACCCTCTTACTTCCCTATTACATGTACACTTGTAGTTACATTAGGGCATTTGGATAATCCAGGATAGTCTCCCCATTGT
>NC_043705.1:132653297-132711793 GCF_006229205.1 Suricata suricatta | reverse complement strand
CTGGGGGAAATTTACTTCCTTGCTATTTCCAGATTCTAGAGGCTGCCTGTATCCCTTGACCTGTGACCTCTCCTCCATCTCAATCTTTGTACTGTCATATCTCTCTTCTTTCCAGTTCTGACCCTCTTACTTCCCTATTACATGTACACTTGTAGTTACATTAGGGCATTTGGATAATCCAGGATAGTCTCCCCATTGTAAAATCCTGATATGCAGCTCTAAAGTTTGTTTTTTTTTTTTGCTCTTAAAAATAATGTATATATATTATTGGTATATAGAATTGGTAATCACTGGGGAGACATCATTCAGCCTACTTCAATGAGTTCATTGAACATATAAAATGTTTAGTGGCTTAAAAGTTCAGTCCCAAGAGCATTTACTTGGGAGAAATAACATCATTTTGACATTACTCAGAAAATACGGCCATCTCACATTAATTGAACTAAGGATAGTATTAGTCTAGAACAGTAATTTATGTGCTAAAAATGTCATAGAGATTGCAATAATTTATCCAGTGTAACTCCTACACTCATTTTTATAGATGGATCTATATAGGAAACAAATTTAATCATAGTTTCTGTTTGAGTATGGAATCTGAAAAAATTTCATTATATAACAGAAAGTTTTACCATTAATGGGAAAATATATTCTGAACCATTTCTATGAGAGTATATATTTCTAAGACTACAATATCTAGCATTCATTACCAAAGATTCTTACTTGCTTGTGAATTTCTAATATGGGGATTGGCAACTTTTGGCCTTTTGCTGTATGATTTCATTTTGCCAATCCCTTTTCTAAGTTAATAGGCTAGTAGAAACAAGCATATTGAAGACTAAGAATCCTTCTATAACCTAAAGTAACAGTACATCTCTGCTCTAAAGTATGCTGAATTTATAGTTTAGTTTTCTAATGAAAATAAAATTTCATTTATTTCAGAATTCTTGGCTGGAGTTGCAGAGGAATGAAGGTAGGTGTGAGGTGTCAGTAGGAATCTTTACTGAACTCAATGTTCATGACCATGATCATGATCATGATCCTGACTTATGAAAAGCAGTCATGCGAACAGAGACATTAAATGTGGATTAGTGTTGGTTCGGAGATAATGTGCATCTAAATTAAAAATTCTCACACTTAAAATATGTTTTTGACTCAGTATAAGGAAGAACTCGAAGCAGCTATACTAGCCCAAATT
Organism: Suricata suricatta; assembly: GCF_006229205.1. Taxonomy (NCBI): domain Eukaryota; kingdom Metazoa; phylum Chordata; class Mammalia; order Carnivora; family Herpestidae; genus Suricata; species Suricata suricatta. The sequence continues at coordinate 132,710,598 of NC_043705.1, read as the reverse complement.
GATCAACTTTCCCTCAGGAGATAATTAAGTACCCTGTAATTAAAAGCTCTCAGACATTAAGTGGTTTATATTTGGCAAAAGGATAAGAGAAGATTCTAGCATCCAAATGGTACAAGGTGTCTGTAACCTTTGAATTTCTCCCAAAGCAGTGATGCTCTGTTTTCAGAATAGAAGTGCCAGCTTTGGAAAAGATACAGACTCCAGCCTGGGAAGATCTGATCTCTCTGTTATATTTAAACCTGCTTTCTAACTGACTCACACATTTACCAAGAGAACGGAATGTAATCACTTATTTCATTTTTAAAAGTGTTTCCTAGGAGCAAACTAGGAGAGAGGGACTCCTATAAGAGGAAAGAAAGAGAAAGTGAAGACTTAGCACAGATAAAATGCCTTCAAGGGCATTGTCCTGCCAACGTTTTATTTGTTTGTATTTCTAGCTAACTTCTCATTTCTCTTAGTCCTAGCACTTTGTGAGAAATGAAGATGAGTAGTGAGTGCACAATTGGGAGGATTCCAGAGACGATGAGGCAAAATCAAAACTGAGTGTAATTTGCAAATTTGATATGATAATCAATGTTAGACATAATAAGGAATTAATGCTATGCAAAACAAATGTTAGAAGACACTGCCTGATTTAGCTAAAATAGCCATAAAGCTACAATTCTACTTGCTTGAGTATGCAAAGGATGAGAATTCTTTTAAAATCTTATAGTTAATATGAGTTTAACTTTAGCAGGAAAATGAATACTGTGATATATAGTACCCTCTACTTTCTGACATATTAAAATAAAAAAAATAATAGAGTACAATTTTAGTTTTTCATGTTAGAAGAATTTGGAAACAAGCATTGTTTAGGGCAAACCTTTGTTATTATCCTTATAATGATCAATTGTCTAAAATTCTTAACATTAGAATTGGGCATTTGAGAGGAGATATAATCACTATTGATCTGCGACCCCCCTGAGCCTTGCTCTTGTTATTGGTGCCCTGTTTAGTCCCCTCTGACAGTGAGCATAGCCAAGGATAATCTATATAACCTCTTATAACCTATGATATTGTAGAAATAATGGAGTTTAACTTTCAAGAAGGCTTCTGCCTCATGTTCTCTTGTATTTCTCCCTCTTGGAGAAGCCAGCTACTAAATCATGTGGATACTTATGCAGAAGCCCAGATAGGAAGACACTGAGGCCTGTCCACCACCAGGTAAGTGGTTTCAGATACAGACAAAGTTTCAGAAAATGGAAGCTGCTGTCCCCACTCTTTGAGGGTAACCTCATAAGAGAGCCTGAGCAAAAACCATCCAGTTTAGCTACCAATTTCTTGACACATAAAAATAATGTGAGATACTAAATATTTATTGTTTAGGCTGTTGAGTTTTAGAGTTGTTATGCACTGATAAGTGACTAACACAATATTAGTACATATATATTTATATAAATCATGTTAATAATTTCATTGAATCAGTACCATAATGAAAAATTCTTCAGCTTTTGCAAATGTCCACAGTATTTCTAGACACAGCATATTACTAACTCTCACAAGGAAACTTTAAAAAGGACGAAACTATGCATTTAGGTCCACACAGACACAATAATGACTTTGAAAAGTATCCCTAGTTCACAGAGGTGCCTGGGTGGCTCAAGTGGCTAAGCATCTGACTTTGGCTCAGGTCATGATTTTGCAGTTCATGGGTTTGGGCCCCATGTCAGGTTCTGTGCTGACAGCTCAGAGCCTGGATCCTACTTCAGATTCTGTGTTTCCTTCTCTCTGTCCCTTTACTGCTCATGCTCTCTCTCTCTCTCTCTCTCTTTCTCTCAATCTTTCTCATATCAATGAATAAATGTTAAAATTTTAAAAATAATTATCACTAGTGTATAAGCAAAGACTATTCATGAATATATTAAGATATATATACATGATAATTTAAGCTTCACATTACAGCAAGCTCAAGGGAAAATGACCAAGGGGACAATTATAAAGGGACATTAGTCTTGCCTATTCCATTTAGAGAAGAGTGGAGACTATTAAGGGAAGTGTGATTAAAATTAATATGACCATTTAACATATATTGTCTTTGTTGTTGTTGTTTTGTTTCTTGTTGGCTAAATTCTCCTTAGGGAGTTTTTACTATTGAAATTTGGTAGGGGGTGACTTCTAGTGAAAACACATTATTAATTCTGTGTTAATTCATTATTTGTATTAATAATGTATTGATTATTTAATAATGAAAATTTGTATTAATTCATTATTTCATACTGAAAATTTCTGTGTTAAGGGTCAAAGATGGGAAAATATGATCTTATTTTATGGCAGTAACTTGTAACATGAACCTTTTCAGTTTTGCTTTGCATAACTCAGCATTTCACATTTCTTGTATTTAAAAAGTAGTTAAAGTAGACTATATGGTAAAGTAAGTACAGTAAGATATTTCATCTAGTTTTGTTAATACAAGGAGAGATGCAAGGCCTCTCTGAATTCTGATCATCCTAAAACACATTGGTATAAGAATAAGGAATCACTAGAAGAAAATTCACTAAAATTTTTAAATTGGATCTATTTTATTCTTATTAATCTCTTTTTAAAAAAATAAGTGCTTTTATATTGAAAGAGGTAGAGCACAGGGAATGGTAGAGAGAGACGGAGAGGCAGAAAAGAGCCCAATTTGGGGCTTGAACTCATGAACTGTGAGATCATGACCTGTGCAGAAATCGAGTCAGATGCTTAACAGACTGAGTGACTCAGGTGCCCTATTAACCTCCTCATTAAAGTGGAAGACTAGGGGTACCTGGATGGCTCAGTTGGTTAAGTGTCTGACTTCGGCTCAGGTCATGATATCACATGTCAGGCTGTGTGCTGACAGCTCAGAGCCTGGAGCCTGCTTCAGATTCTGTGTCTCCCTCTCTCTCTGAAAACTCCCCTGCTCGCTCTCTATCTCTGGCTCTCAAAATAAAATAAATACATAAAAAACTAAAAAAAAAAATAAAGTGGAAGACTAATTGATCTCAATTTATACACACAGAAAATAAATTAGCAACAATTTGAATAATTCAATTCAGATAAAACTGGGGTTCTATATGAATATAAGTTTTCATATGCCTATGTAGATTTGAATTTCTTATTTAAAATGAAAAAAGGATATATTAAGTAACATATTAGAAATAACAATATATTATATCTCTAGAATTAAGTAGATAGTGGCCACATCCAAAATACCAGGGAGAAGAATTTCAAAATTTACAATTTGATTTTTAAAAGTATTAAAATACATGTGATTAAATTTCTTTTATAATAACTTTTTTCTTTAGGTTTTCTATGGAGATATTTCCATTATTAGAGAAAATTAAGAAACTATAGAGGCACTGTAAGCTATAGAAAAATTGGAAATTTTTTTGTTGTTGTACAACATTGTTCAAATGAATTCCAATTTATCTTTACAACTCTTTGTACAAACACTTGGGGGCTATCAAAGTCAAGTAACATTTGACCTCTGAACATTTCTATCTTCCCTCAGACTCGTCCAATATTAGAGAACACCAAAAAGTAATTTATCACTATGTCACACTTGCCTGAAGAATTTCTTAGGGGACTAAAAAGACTGATGAAGTTAATCATTAAGCCCAAAAGATCCCTAAAGGTGAATTTTTCTCTATGATGTACACAGATAATTATGTCTTTGATGAGGATTGCCAACCCTTAGGTTGTAGGTAACCTATTGAATATCCTTGTATTAATGGAATCTTGAGTCAAAATGTTCACTTAGAAATCATTGTAAGTAGTAGAGAGTTCAGCCTCAGTCTTGACTCTGTTCACTGTAGAAGAAGAGGCATGTCAGTTGAATTTTGGGGGAAATACCGAGGAATTTTAATTTCAATGGATAGGTTTTTCATAGTATATCTTGCATACCTTTATGGCCCTCAAAAAATCTGTTTGCAAGGAACCTAAGGAGACTTCTTAAAGAACAGGCCATAGGTGCCCCTGGTTGGATCAGTTCATACCCTGTGACTCTTGATCTCAGGGTCTTGAGTTCAAGCCCCATATTGGGTGTGGAGCTTAATTAAAACAACAACAACAACAACAACAACAACAACAACAACAATAATAATAATACAAAGAGTAACCCCTAAATGCTAAGCTTAACTTTATAAAGGTCATAATTTTTATAAAGGAGTGTATCTGAAGAAAGCCATTACACATACCTGAATTTGTCTCTGCTCTAAAATCCTCAGTGTTAAAGAGCAAAGGATACAAGACAAAACTCCAAATGACCCAGCAATTACATTCTTGGACCTGATCCCAGAGAAATGACTATTTTCAAATAAATGCCTATAAACATGTGTTGATAGCAGCATTATTTGTTAGAGTCTACAACTGGAAACAAGTCAAATGTCTTTCTACAGAGAATAGTTATACAAACTGTCGTACATCTAGACCATGGAAATCTACTCAGAGTTAAGAAAGATGGACTATTGATAAAGACACCATATAAGAATGGTTGGGATACAGACCACTCCAGGGAATTCTGCTAAGTGAAAACAAAACAAAACAAAAAGCCAATCCCAAAAACTGACGTATGATTCTACTTACATATTCCACTTACCAAAAGACAAATATCTAGAGATGGAGAGCTGACTCACAGTTGCCATAAACTAGGAAGAGAGGTAAAGATGGGTGAGAAGAAGGTGGACATCAATTACTTAAGGAGACTCTAAGTGCCATCATAATTGTTGTTATTTAAAAAAAAATGGCAAGAGGGGATTACACACAGAAAAGATGAGACAATATGACCATGGATGCAGAGATAAGAGAAATACGACCACAGGTCAAGGAACAAAGGTAACCATCAGAACTGGAAAAGCCAAGACCAGGTTCTCGCCTATAAACTGCTGAGGGACCAGGTTCTCTCCTATAAACTGCTGAGGGACCACAGCCTTGAAGTCACCTGGATTTTAGTTAGGTCATACTGATTTTGGACCTCAGGCCTCCAGAACTGTGATAGTCAAATTTCTGTGTTTTTAAGCCACTACGTTTATACAATTTTTATAGCAGCCAGAGTAAACTAACACTGCACATAGGATAAAATCACATAGTACTAAACATAAGCACACAGACACATACACAAATGAATATATATAACTGAGGAAATGAGTGATGTTAATGAATTGCATCATTATTCATTTTCTGGTTTTAATATTGTACTATAAATTTGCAAGATGTTATCCTTGGCAAAAAATGGTTAAAAGATCCATGGCATCTCTCTGTATCTCTTACCATGCATTTGAATATTGGACACAAATTGAAATTAAATTTTAATTTGAAAAAGAGATAGAGGGGCATCTGAATGGCCCAGTTGGTTAAATGTCCAACTCTTGATTTTTTCTCAAGTCACGATCTCATGGTTCAGAGGATCAAGCCCTGCATCTGGGTCTCTGCTGACAGCATGAAGCCTGATTAGGATTCTCTCCTCACTTCTTTCTCTGCCCCTCCCCCTCTGACTTGAGCTCTCTCTCTCTCTCTCTTTTTCTTTCAAAATAAATAACTAAAATTTTAAAAAGTGATATAGTTATTTAACCTAAAACTATTGAGAAAAAAAAAAGGATTAGATAATATTTTCATTATTTTAAGGTATGCAAATATAAAACAATACAAAAAACCCATGTTAATTATAAGAAAATAAATTAAAATATATTAAAATTAAGACATGATTTATAAAAAACACACAAAAAGCACATTAAGAATGAAAAGGCAATCCATAGAGTGGGAACATGTTTGCCATTTAGGTATGTGACAAATTAGTCATATATAAAGAGTTTCTACAAAACATTTTAAAATCCACTATGAAAGAAGAAACAGGCAAAAATTTAAACAGAATGTCTTCACAAAAGAGCATATCTCAATGAACAACAACACAAAGGAATGATTAGGTTCATTAGTCATCAAAGAAAGGTGAATTAAAACCACAATGTGACACCACCTACATACTCATTCAAATGGGTATCATTAAAATGGAAGTCAATATGAGATGCTAGGCTGTGGACAAACTGTAATTTTCTGTTTTTTTTAATTATTTAATGTTTAATGTTTATTAATTTTTGAGAGAGAGACGGAGTGTGAGTGGACAAGGGGCAGAGAAAGAGGGAGACACAGAATCTGAAGCAGCCTCCAGGTTCTGAGCTGTCAGCACAGAGCCTCATGCAGGACTTGAACCCACAAACTGTGAGACCATGACCTAAGATGAAGTTGGACACTTAACGACTGAGCCACCCAGGACCCCTTGAAATTCTCTTACACTGACAGTAAATTTAAATTAATACATCCATTTTGAGAAAATGTTTTGTAATATCTAATAAAGTTGAATACACATATTTTTATACTCCAATAATTCCATCTATCCACACACACACACACACACACACACACACACACACACATATATGCATATATATATCCAACAGAAATAAGTTCATACACAAATGTTTAGAACAACATATTCATACTACTACCAAACTGGAAATGATCCCAAAGTTGTCTACCTTTTTATGATTAACTACTCTTATATTCATATATACCAATATTATGGAAAAATAATGAAATCACTATAACTGTATATATAAATATGGATGTTCAATTAAATTAAGTTAAATGACAAAAAAAAACAAGAAAAAAGCATATAATAGTACGAAGTGAACAATTCTGTTTATGATATAAAGAAAATGTAAAAATAAGATTATACTAAATTTATTGAATTGGAAATATTTTTATCCTTGTATTTTGAATTATATAATCTGGGAATATGCTAGATCTTCATTCTTATTATGTATTTATTACCTTCAAAAAATCTCAAATTTTCTCTTTTTTGTTTATAAGTCACAAAACATTTTGGGTCAGATGATTTTTTTTATTTTACACGTATATCAATAATTACTGCTATTATGAGCAAAAACTTATCACTATATCACATTTTCTAATTGGCTCTAATAAGGCTAGGAAATATATTCCAAATTTTAGAATGCATTATATAAAATTAACCAAGGATACAGATTTTTATGGTGACTCATCCCAATTCTGCTTATTGAAAATTTAGGGAAAATGATCACTAAAAAAGATAGCTTGTTTAGGAATAATGAATCAATAAACATAATGTAGTAGGTGAACACTTAATTATGTGGAAATGAGAAATAATTGCTAAATGAAACAGCATGTTACAAATGGAGTATGAGGTGAGACCACTTAAATATATAATAGTAATAACATCAGTGTCACCGCTATGATCAGTGCTGAGTCTTTTTTAAATAATCTGATCTCCTGAGTTTTAGACACACACTTTAGTACTAAGGTTTTATAAGCTGTTATCTTTTTGGTAAATAACTGCCTTCCTCCTCTTTAAGACATATATATATATATATATATATGTATATATTATATATATATATTTAATATCAATAAAGCCTGTACAAAAGAAGGTCCTTCCAAAACTACTAAAAGGAATCAAGCAGATGAGGTTAAAATCCTGGCTTGGCTTTTATGCTTTGGGAAATTTAAACCTGTGATACTAAGTTCCTTTTCTATAATATTTGTGAAATAAAATAACCACATATGAGTTGGTGTTTATGTCTTAAATTATAGTCTATATTATTATTTTGTCATACCTATTAATATACTAGAGAAGCCTTTGAGTGTCATGTTGTGATACACTGATAACTACCTTCTATAAACATAAACCCACAGGTTTCTAAAAGTAAATCTGTTACTTTTGTCTTATGTAATTATTTTTCAAAATGTCTATCATTTCAAGAAAGAAGTTTCTTTCTTGGTTTCTATAATCTTATAAATTTAATAGTTAAAAGAAAGCATAATCATGCACCTTCATTTTTGTTACTGTATCTTTTCTGCTTTACTTTTTTCCAAGAAATCTTTCTTCATTTCAAAATGAGACAAACTATCGTTCAACTTATCTACTTACATTTGGATCCCTGACATTAATTGCAGTGAAAGCAAAATGCACCTTTGATAATAAGTCTTAAATCTCATCTGAACATTTCCAAATTGCAGAAGGTCTGGACTTCTCAATTAAAGGATGATGTAGTACGTCTCTGAAATTTATTTCATATTAAAGTTCATTTAAAAAGCATTAAAATATCTATGAAACATAAAATCAGAATATATTTCCTGGTAGAACTTGAAATATCAGATAAAGATACTCTATAAACAAAATGTTAGATTCAAAGAGAAACCCAGTGTTGATTTTTTCTTTAGCTAATATAATGGCAGCTTTATTTTTAAAATTTTTAATGTTTATTTTTGAGAGAGAGAGAGACAGAGCATGAATAGAGAAGGGGCAGAGAGAAAAGGAGACACAGGATCCAAAGCAGGTTCTAGGCTCTGAGCTGTCAGCACAGAGCCTGACATGGGGCTTGAACCAGCAACCGTAAGATCATGACTGAAGCCAAAGCTGGATGCTTAACCGACTGAACCACCCAGGGGCCCCATGGCATCTTGTGAAATAAATGTAAGTGCCATTATCACATATTTCATTATTAGATTAAATATTTTTATGTGGCATTTAAAGCAAAAAAATTATTGTTATAGATCTCAGTATCTCAATCAAAAAACAAATAAAAACATGTATATTTATTGTGCATATATTTAAAAATTTAATGTTCATTTATTTTTGAGAGACAAGTGCTAGCAGGGAAGGGGCAAAGAGAGAGGGAAACACAGAATCCAAAGCAGGCTCCAGGCTCCAGGATCTGAGCTGTCAGCACAGAACGTGATGTGGGGCTTGCATCCATCAACCTGGAGATCATGACCTGAGCCAAAGTCGGAGGTTTAACCAACTGAGCCACCCAGGCACCCATATATTAATTGAAAACAAGGGAATAATTAGTTCCTCTATCTCAGAATAATACCATGACACTCTATTCTATATATTTACTACTTGTATCATGTCTATGGAAAGTCATAGCTTTGCATAGCCCAAATTTTTCTCAATTCAACCAAAACACATACATTTATTTTTTTAAGTCTTTTTAAAATTTATTTTTGAGAGACAGAGAGAGACAGCGTGAGCAGGGGAGGGTCAGAGAGAGAGGAAGATACAGAATCCGAAGCAGGCTCCAGGCTCTGAGCTAGCTGTCAGCACAGAGCCCGACGTGGAGCTCGAACCCACAATCGTGAGATCATGACCTGAGCCCAAGCTGGACGCTTAACCAACTGAGCCATCCAGGTGCCCCAAAACACATACATTTAAAGTATCACAGTGTAAATTCACTTTTAGTCTGTATAAAAATATTAGTGCAATACCAGCTTCAAGTTTAATGTGTTCAAAATCCTTAGAGAAAAAAATCATGGTAGTTTACACATGACAAAACACATATGGAAGATGTCTGTAACACTAGTGTGGAAGTCTTAAAAATATAACCACAAATTTTCTAATCCTGTCCTAACAAGAGAGTGGACAATCATTTCTGACTCTTTGAGTGTGTGATAGGGTAGTGGCTGATTCTAATATGAGAATATGGCCGAACTGATGGCAGATCATTTCTGGGATTGTTACAAGAAGGCTGCTTTCATCTTGAGTTCCCTACTTTCCTCCATTCCAGCCTCGCTCTTGTATCACTCATTCTCAGGAACATCGGCCACCACGTTATGAGCTGTTCTACAGAGAAGCCCAGGGAGAAAAGAGCTAGGGACCACAGTCCAACATTCAGCAAGGAAATGAAGTCTGCCAACAACCAGGCAAGTGAGCTTTGAAATGGAGTCTCCAGGTCTAAGCATTCAGATGAGAGTGGGCCCAGCCAAGCGCAATCTTGTGAGAGACACTGAGCAAGAGCCACCCATGTGCTCACTCCCATCTGCTGAACCCTCAGAATCTGTGAGAGAATAGTGTTTTAACCTGCCAACCTGAAGAAAACCAAGATAGACACGAAGAGCACGGAACGTGAGATATAACTTTGGCTACACGTGTTGCTTCATCTCTCAGAACTTTATTTTTCAATTCTTACAACCAGGTCATATTTAACTATATTTTACAGAATAGTGCAAATATGGAAAAATAGTGTTTAACTCTTATCAAGCACATGGTACTATATCAAACAAATGGTCATACAGAATATAATAAATGGTACCCATTATAATTTTACCATTTTCATTTCAAGTGCTATTTCAATTTTTTATACTTTATTTATTTTTGAGACAGAGAGAGACAGAGTACGTGTGGGAATGGAGAAAGAGAGAGGGAGACACAGAATCTGAAACAGGCTCCAAGCTCTGAGCTGTCAGCACAGAGACCGACGCGGTGCTCGAACCCATGAACTGTGAGATCATGACCTGAGCCAAAGTCAGACGCTTAATCGACTGAGCCACCTAAGCACTCCTTGAGTGCTATTTCAAATATGTCTTTTATGTTAAACTATTAAAAGAAAAGAAATAAAAAAATAAAATAACTTCTATATCTCTACATAAAAGCTTTCCCCAACCAGGGTTTAACTTGGATAATTTTAGTGGATCTTCCCAACCTGTACAAAACTTAAGACAAGAAAGAGCAATTAATCCAATCACAGAATGTACAACAGCCCCATACTATCATAAAGCATTAGACACGTTAAGTCTAAAATTAAAAGGGAAAGTGTTAAGTCATAACATTTTTAGCTTCAGGATTTCTAATACCAGGGTTAGCATTTTTATTTTGTAGGTGATTAATCTGACCAGGAATAGTACTCTCTTCTCCCTTTCCTCCCAAATAATGCTGAGAGTGACCTTTATTCTCTGCTAGCTGCTAAGTGGTTTTGAAAAGGTAAGTGGGAAAAAAAAAAGTTATGTGTTTTATTATGAACAGAGAAACCCAGCCCTGTTTTGTTAGTAAAAACTCAAAATAATGACATATTAGGAACATTTGAAAAGATGTAATGGGGAGTTTCACCTCATGCTAGTATTTTCAGTAATGCAAACAAACAGGTTTTGTTTTTTATTCCTCCTGGAAAACTGTACATTTATGTCATCTGAACAGAATTTTGTGTTGTGCAATCAGAACTCACTCAAACATCTGAAAAAGATTCTGTTTGATTCTAAGAGAGAAACAAAAACTGTCTCCACATGCCTCCCATCACCTCAGAGGACATGGGGAGTGCTGTTCAAGACCAGGCCAACAAAATGGACTGGGCACTTGGAAAGTACAATCTTTCTATGCATATTTTTGTCACTGGCTGAATAAGATCATTGAAATACATAATACTTGGATTCTTTTGTGCTATACAATTTATTTTTTATTTTTTAATGTTTGTTTATTTTTGAGAGAGAGAGAAAAACAGAGAGAGAGGGAGAGAGACAGGGAGAAAGAGGGAGAGTGAGCACAAGCAGAGGAGGGGCAAAGACAAGACCACACAATCCAAAGCAGGCTTCAGACTTTAAGCTGTCAGCACAGATCCCCTGCAGGGCTCAAACCCAGGAGTCCGGGGATCATGGTCTGTGTAGACATTGGAAGCTTAACCAACAAAGCCCCCCAGGCACCCCTGTGCTATACAATTTAATTGTTCCATGTTCCATTTTATGAGTGTTTATCCAATAAACAACACAATTTAATAGCAGATGGGAAAGCATGGAAATTAGTATGTACAGCCTCAAATTATCAAAACTTGTTAGGATCAAAAATGTGGGGAGGCAATTAAGGGTGTAAGATACAAATATAGGCAACTACCTTAGGAAAATACTATCAGTGGCCAAAAAAAACCACATGAAAACAATTTTTTAAATTTTTTTTACATTTGTTTATTTTTTGTGAGACAGAGAGAGACAGAGCGTGAACAGGGGAGAGGCAGAGAGAGAAAGAGACACAAAATTTGAAGCAGGCAGAGTCCAACACGGGACTCGAACCCATGCACCGTGAGATCATGACCTGAGCTGAAGTCAGATATTCAACTGACTGAGCCACCCAGGCACTCAAAACCAATTCTTTTTATACATGTGTTTTCAGGTAACATGATACAATACCACTGCTCTGGATTTAACTTTATTTTTATAAACTAGTTAAAGACATTAATTTGACTAAATGGGTATTGCTTTTGTCTTTTGCTTTTCTCATCTGAAAAATAAATATTATATCTATGATCTTGAAGTATCTTCTTATGATCAATTCCATTACATATTGATACAGAGTTAATTTGATTATGACCTAATGTCATTATGACCTAAATTTAGTTATCAGCTGTAATATGGTTTACTTTCCTGAATTTACAAAACCATACCTTTGTTTTGTTGGGGAAGACGGTCTTTAGTTCTTCTGAGGATATGATACAATTGTAGATCTGCTTTCTTAGGAAATGCGGGCATACAAAAATGACCACACAACAGAATACAGTCTTAAAGGCAAGTCTCAGAGATAACTAGAATATTTATGAAGATCTTGTAACTGCAAATAGTTTCTTGCCAAGAGATCTATCTCCATCTTTGAGATAAAGGACCTCAATTTATATCATTGAAATAGGAGCTTCTGAAAGGTGGGGCTGGAGAAAGGCAGGGAGAATTCTGCAAACAATTGGAGGTATGGAGAAGAAAGATGAAGTCCAAGTGTTCTGATGCCCAGGTTAGAAATTGGAAACTGTTTCCCAAAGAAGCAGCTGGATAAATCATGGCCAGGTTCTAGAAAATACCGGTGCTACATTTTAATTACATTTTGATTTAGGTAGAGTCTTGCAGGTTGGCTTTGTGTCCTAACCACATTCATCACACAGGTTTTATGAGGAAATATGTTCCAAACTCTAACAGTGGCTTACAAATGAACTTGTAGTGCACAACCTGTTTGCAATTTGGGGATGACTTGCAATTCGTTATTTTTATGAATAGTTCATTAAAAATATTGGCAATGGGACAAGGAATGAGTTATAACACATTTAGAACCAGAAGAGTTTTATTATAAATTTAGGTGATTTCTATGTATATGTATAATTTGCAATTTAGTATGAAAGCTACTTTCCAAAAATCGTTCTGATCTTTCATCAAAAAGCAGTAGTCAACACTAGGTATCGGTAAGCTAAAAAACCTTATGGTTTATTTCTTTGCTTCTACATACATTTTTAACATTTTTTTAAAAAGGCAATATGAAGAGGCACCTCGGTGGTTCAGGTTGTTAAAGTCTCGACTTTGGCTCATGGTTCGTGAGTTCGAGCCCTGCATTGGGTTCTGGGCTTAAAGCTCAGAGCCTGGAGCCTGCTTCAGATTCTGTGACTCTATCGCTGCCTCGCCTCCACCTCAACATATAAATAAATGTTTAAAAAAAAGTCTTTTCAAAAGGCAATATGAAGTGTCAGTATTGACCAATTAAATCTTAGGCCACAAAAAAACTGTATTCAAATCAACCAGGGCTTTTAGCTTATTAAAAATGACTGCTAGCAGAAAACCCAGAGAAAAACTAATGAACATCAGTTAGACTTAAATAGTGTTTACTGCAATTGGTATTATTAAAATATTTTTTCAGGTTGGGAAAACCTAAATGTAAGCAACAAGGCTTGCTTACTATAGTTAGTACCACTTGTATTTTTTTTTTTGGTAAATAATTACACTCAGAAGTTAGTACACTTATCTGCAAAAATGAATGAAATATTTTCCTCCTCTAGCCATTAACATACTCAATAATGAATGTTTTCAGAAATTAAGAGTCAATGTAATAGTCCCTAGAGAGAGTAGAAGAAAGAATCCATTAATTAATTAAGGGCTAATGGTCTGAAAAATGAAAACCAGATCTCAATAATTCTCATATATTTATTGATATCAGATGTGAAGATAACTAATAACACTTAGTACAAATTCTGTGAGAGCAGGGATTTCATAGGACTGGCAAATGTAATCTGTGGGGTTAATAATATTCTCATATTCTCACTAAAAAAGAAAGCAAGGAAACAAAAATTCTTTAAATAATCTACCCCTTGATCTTTCCTGTTAAGTTTAAATGTGCAGTATATGTTAAAAAGTTTAAAGTTTAATGCAATTTTGTTCCTAATGAAATTTTGTTCTTTTCTAAATTGAATATACCTATATGTATATCTAGAAAATATATAAAATAGTTTATACTTATTAGAGATATTTCTCATTAACCTAAACAAAGTTATCACCACTGAGATGTTCTCTAACTTGACAGCATACTCATTTTGCAAGCCCTTATCCTAGGCTTCTTTTAATTGCAAATTTATCAAGGTAAACCACTGACAGTATCCAAGGTTCCAAAACTTTACACAGGATAGTTGTGAAGTACTATTCAAACTTGTGAATTTCTGAGACGCATATTCAGAGAAGTGTATAAACTCACCTATTCAAAATAGCATGGATACTATGTAAATGGAAAATGTGGTCAACGATGCACCAATCTAAGATCAATTACTATTTTTAATTGTATATACTTATTTTGAGAGAAAGAGAGTATGGGATGGACAGAGAGACAGAGAGACAGAAAGAGAGAGAGAATCTCAAGCCAGCTCTGCACTGTCAGCATAGAGCCCAACTCAGGGCTCAAACTCATGATCTATGAGATCATGACCTGAGCCAAAATCAAGAGTTGGAAGCTTAATCAGTTGAGCCACCCAGGCATCCCTAAGATCAATTATCAAAGACAGAATATTTGAGAATATAAATATATCCATTATTGGACCAAAGGAGTGACAAAATCAACAAGAAATCAAAATATAACAATCACCTGTCCAAGTCTGTTTCCCTAAGCTTTCATATAAACCAACTGTCAGTAGTTGGTAACAAAATATGGTGAAATATCACTTTATAGATAAATAAAGATCAATGAGAAAAGGGAATTTCTAATGTTTAATTATTAATGACAAAATAATAGTGGTTTGTCTACCATAATATGCCTGAAATTTAAACAGAAAATGGTGATTACTCATATTTGTATACTAATTCAAAATAAAAATATTTTTAAAGAAAATTTATTATGTCATGTTTGCTTTTGTGGCAATATTTCCCTCAGATTCCTAAAAATACCAGGTTAGTAAGGTATCTCCATTAAAAAAAATCTGCTGTTATATATATTTGACAAATGCTACCTACTAAAACTAGTTCTATAAATTGAGAAACACTATATTTTGTACTTGGTTAGAAATATAGTATTATAATAACTTAGTAAAGCTAATGAAATTATGATATATTTTTAGTGTTCTTTTTCTCATCCACAGTTTTTGATAATATTCTATTTTCTTGACCACAACTGATTGATCTTTAAAAAAATTAGGAAAATAATACTCAAAAAATTAACTGGTATAAAATTATATGATTGTACATAGCCTGGGTTATTTTACTTACAGTATTTAAGAAATTCAAAGATTATTACCCTTTCCTGAACTTCATAAATAAAAAATTTTCAACTAACCATCCATTCAGTACTTTAGGTACAATATTTATATTTCTGTTTCAAAATGATACAATATCTTATAATTATAGTGACTTGATATGTATGCTTTTTAGTCTTTGAATGTAGACAAGGAAGAGTTAATCAGAAATGTCTAATATATAATTTGCCTTTATTATTTCTCAACGAGGTAGCCTAGCAACAATGAAAGACTAGTTGTTGCTTTGCCTTCCTCTCTTCTTAGTAAGGAAATAAAAATCTTGTTTCAAGGCTTATTTACTATCAGTATAAAAATCGTCAGAAGTACCTGATCACTCATTACATTTTTTTTGATGGGAAAAAAAACTAATAAAATACTATTAAATGTTCAATGAGGAACGAAATTCAAGTAATCACACATCTCGAAGCAAGATTGTTTTGAGGAGTTCTAATATTGACAATGAAATATTTCTTAAACATATATAAAAATTTTAATTAAAAATATTTTCTGTAGGGGCACCTGGGTGGCTCAGTTGGTTAAGCTTCCAACTTTGGCTCAGGCCATGATCTCATAACTTGTAAGTTTGAGTCCTGCATCAGGCACTGACTGGGCTGACAGCTCAGAGCCTAAAAAGCCAGCTTTGGAATCTGTGTCTCCCTCTCTCTCTCTGACCCTCCCCTACTTATACTCTGCCTCTTGCTCAAAAATTAATAAACATTAAACAACAGTCTTCTGTGGTAAAAACCTCTTTTATAACCTTAACCTAAAGTTATGTATGTACAGGGAGGTGTCAGAAGAAAATATTGTATATTGTTTATATATAGTAAGAAAAATAGACATATTGTGAGTCCAAAGTAGTTATGAAGAACATTAATATTTTCTAGAGTAAATTTTTATTCTTCTAAAAGGGATTTGAATAATTTTAGGAAGCCTGCCTTCTGGCAGTTGAAGGATGTGGAAATGTTTAAAAAGAAGTCTAGAATTTATTCATGTCTTTGCAGGTCATTGACAGCTCTTCCTGATAAAGCGTACCATCCATGCATGCCAAAGAGAGCGGCAACCAGCGGCCGGCCGTGTGACCTAGTTTCATTTGAGCAGAGATTTCCAGTTCTTCCAAGTGAGTAGTAGTATAAGGCCAATTATTTACAGTGGTAAATTTAATTATATTTTATCAGCCCTGAATACAAATGTGAAATCTAATATTGAAATCTCCTTGCTAGAGAGGAGAAAATCTAAAATACAATAATAATATTAATGGTTGGTTATTAGATTGAATATTTATGCTAAGAGGGAGATGAGTGAGTGCAGTGGGTAAGTGTGGAGATACTGGTGTCTAAATCTAAATCTAAAATACAATAATAATATTAATGGTTGGTTATTAGATTGAATTTTTATGCTAAGAGGGAGATGAGTGAGTGCAGTGGGTAAGTGTGGAGATACTGGTGTCAGCTGGTCAGACGTGGATTCACATTATCCCCAAGCTGCTATGTTGGACATATCTCTTTACCAGAAATTTTAGCTTTGTTAACTACAAAATGAGAATTACATTCATGCAAAGAAGCGAAATTTGTGTTTTCTACTTTTATTGAGGAAATACAACACAAAGATGACATCTAGCTCAGTGAACTAAAACCTAAATAAGTCAGCATCTCCACAATCTATTTTCAATTATTTCAGCTGCCTAAATACTCTACAGAGTTGTTGTGAGGGTACATGAATCAAGGCAAGTAAAGAGCTTTCCTGTTTTTTTGTTAAACTAAAACTCTTGCGTAAATCTTACTGTGTTATTTTATTTATTTTACTTCATTTTATTTATCTTATTTTAATGTTTATTTTTGAGAGACAGAGACAGAGAGAGAGGGAGAGAGACACACACAGAGAGAGAGACAGAGCAACAGACAAAGACACACACAGAGAAGGAGAGAAAGACAGAAAGTGAGGGCCGGGAAGGGGCAAAGAAATAGGGAGACAGAGGATCTGAAGCAGGCATCACAGTGAGAGCAGAGAACCCAACATGGGGCTCGATTTCATAAACCGTGTGACCATGACCTGAGCCAAAGTCAGATGCTTAACTACCTGAGACATCCAGGCACTTCAGTGTTACATTTTAATAATTATTATTGCTTCGAAATGTGATATCCAATGCATGAAGATATCCAATACATGAAACAGAAGAAAATATAATTACCCAATAAATAAAAACACACAATTGCTGATGTCTGTTGGTACAGTTAGTCTTCTCTTGCATTATTATTTACTTCAGGTTTTGTAAAAAAGGATACTAATCAAAAGCAAGGGTAAACCTATTTGGTGCCTATTTTAAATGTGCCTTCACTGAAATGATCACTGTAACAGAAAGAACATCATTTCCAACGATCATCTTTCTTTACAAACTGCTAGCAGATGCATATATCCACCAGCCCAATATTATGTAACAGTAAGTGCACAATAGATTCAATAACCCCCAAAACATGCATGGTGTGAGAATGCCTTGTGCCCTCTTCTAATACTACATGGTAGAACTTAAAATATGTGCATTGAATCATACGCCGTTGGCCTTTCCTCTTTTATACCTGATGAGTGACTTCTGTGCAGTCTGTGAGTTCTTTGTTGCTGTGGCCAACTACCTTTAGAGGTCCACAAAATAGATTTTCTCTTCTGCTAATGTATCAGTTGACCTTCAAAATGTGGATGCTTTATTTCTTCCTAGGAAATAAATCAGTCCCTCTGTTGCTCAATAACTGTGGTCAAAATGGGATGTATTAAGGGGGAAATATAAAAAGGACTGCTTGCAAATTGGTGTTATTTACATTTATTGAGGAAATACAATATACTATGAAATATATCCTAGTGAACTGGAACCCAAATTAGTTAGCAACACCACAATCATTCTTTTAAAGCGTCTCAGCTACCTGAATAAAAATGACTCTATGCAGGTTTAGATTACCCCAGACTGAAAACAAACACATTTTCCTTAAGGACGTAGCAGCAGTGACCTGCGCTCCATTAAGCTCTGTATTATGAACTGATGTTGTGGGAATTTGCTTTTTCTATCTTCAGAATTTCACCATCACAGTTGCGGCCTTGAATGTAAGTTCACTTATTATGGATACACAAATGGATATGGTCAGAGGTATTTGTAGGCAATCAATCAATCCTCTTTACTTATATTAATAATTAATAAACTTTATAGACATGATGGCAAAGAAAGTCTGAGCAACATAAGCACTCTAAGAATATATTATATTCCGAGAGTCAAATACGGATGTAAACATGTCTGAAGGCAGTACATAATATAATAATCTATTCAAAGGTATCTGAGCAAGTTACACGGTATGTGCTAGACTAAAAGTGTGCCAGGACCCTGCACTTTTGGATCTTATAGTCTGTACAGTAGGATATAGACAGACATCAACCCAACAATCTTCAAAATATCATAAAATATTGTAAAATATGGAAGAAAAATATACAGTGGAAATACCTAAAGGATGACTAACTCTGGCCTGGGGAAGGCGCTCATTCAGACGTGACATCTGAGCTGATGTGATAAAACTAAGCAGGTACCCACCAAGTGCACGGACTGGAAGCAGAGGAAACATGCCAGGAAGAGGGTAGAGCACCTTTAAACTCCTGTAAGCATCAAGCGACCGAAAGAAAGAGACTGTGGTTGACTCTTGAAAGAGCAAGATGTGGGGGAGGGGAAGTTGGCTGGGGACAGGAGCCAGAGCTCTACTGGGTGCCAGCTCAACACCATCCTTTAGATTATGTTCTTATCCCTAAACAGTGAGAAGCCATGGAAAAGTATTTAGTAGCTCAGTGTCAATTATATTAACATTCTTATTAAAACCTTCTTCATTTGCTTAGTGTAACAAGAGATGGTGGGAAGGTTCTGAGTCCAGAGTAAACAGGTAGGCGATTTGAAAGAGGGTGCTGCTAGTGAAGATAGAAGGCAGCAGATTCCAGACATCATTAGGAGATAGCACCTGCTAGGGACTGACTGTGCCTTCAAAATTAGTATGTTAAAGACCTCACCACTAATATAATAATGTTTGGAAGAGGAACTTTGGGGAGATAATTAGGTTATGTGACATGAGGATGGGGCCACCACGATGAGATTGTGTCCTTATGAGAGAAGACGCTAGGGTTGACTTTCTCCCCCCCATGTGAGAACAGCAAGGAGGCAGCCAGAGAGAGGACTCTCAACAGATGTAAATCTGCTGGCACCTGCGTGAACTTCCCAGTGTCCAGAACCTGAGAAGTAAATGTTTTGCATTCCACTTGGTCTATACCAGTCTGTTGTAGCGGTCCAAGCAAAAACAATACCCACAGAGGAGGCAAACCAAATATAAGAGGAGGGAGTGAGCTGCCAAGAGTTATTTTAAGAACTTGCCGGAGTAATAGGTGCCACAGACCAAAAGAACCACGGATGAGCCTATATTTAGGTCGGTGGGTGCTGGGCGGGAACCACAGTCCAGATGTGGTAGAACTTGAGCTGCCTTTGAGATCCTAAGTAGGGGCATCAGCCTGAGTTGCTGGAGTTAAGGGTCTGCAATTCAGAGAAAGGGTCTGGATTAGAAATATGCTTTAGGACTCATTGGTTCTAGGTAATGATTAAAGACATGCACAAGACTTCTCAGGAAGAGAGCAGGGAGTAAGAAAACAAGAGTCCCAGGATCATCTGGCTCTTTAACGATCCACATTTAAAAGCTCCATGAAAGCAAAGCTGATAGAAATGGAGCAGCCACAGAGAAAGGCACAAAGGAAGGGTGCATTCATCAATTTCATATGAGATTTTCTTGAAGGAGGCAGACAAATACACCAGTGTGTGAGGCTCTAGGAGAGCAAGGGGGGTGAAAATTGAAGAGTGACATGGATTTAGTCACCTGGAGGACATGGTGTCCTTAAACAGAATCATTACAGTGTAGCGATGAGGCCACACAATAGACTGGGGTGGGCTGGGAATAGCATCAAACTTAGAGAATAAACTCAAAGTATTTTCTGACTGAAACTAATTTTAGAGATCATCTCACAATTTCTCTATTTTCAACATTCGCTTTCACCCCTGGAAATGTTAGGCCATTTGTAAGTGAAGAAAGAAGAGCTGCATTATCTTGCTAATGCTTCTTCTGTGTTCTGAATTTATAGATTGCAGATGCTATGGGAAAGACAATGTGTGCACGAAAAGAATGATGAAAAACTGCATAAAAGAGATGTGTCTGAGCTTAGTCTGAAGAATTCATGGGATCACGTGAAAAGCAGCGGGCAAGAAGAAAGGCTGCAAGTGTTCAGTGTGATGAGTCACAAACATAGGAGAGCAGAGGTGAGAAGACAATGGCCATGAGGATACTTCAAGGAGAAGACTAAACCCTGAGCCTGAGGAACTAGCTGGGTCCCGATGACTTTCATAGAGCTTGAATGCCAGCCAAAGGAATGTAGGCATTTCTTAGATATAGTGAAGAGCCTTTGAAGCATTTGGTCAGGAAGTAACAGAAAGAATATGAGTAATTTACAGAAAATCAATCCTTTTTGCCCATCACACTGGAAAGAAAGAATCAAGAAAAATGACAGAAAGGAGGTACTGATTTTTTAAAAGCAGAAATTGATGTATTGTCTGTATGCACAAGATCTGTTCATATTTTGTACAAGAATTACATTCTCATTATATTAGTCACTATTTCAAGGATACCTTAAGATATGAATAATTTAAGTTATATGATAAAGAAAATATAATGGCTGTCCCAATTTTTGTAGGAAATTTCTGATTTTAGAAGGAACAAACATACAAATAAATGTATCTGCTGAAATAGTTATGTTTTTGAGAAGCAAGAGAGAAGGCTTTGATTTGCAGCAGAAAATAATTACAAAGATATTTTTATTGAAAATGCTAACAAGTTCCCAGGGTTCTGGATCTTCAGACCTTGACTTTTCCTGTACTTTCTATTATGGTGACAACCTGGGTCTGAAATTAGACAATCAGAAAGAGTGAATGGCAGTGCTAAGAAGATAATAAGGAGTTAGGAGTGTTTGCCTATACAATTAGCCAGTGACCCCTATGCTCCTCATAGGAAAATGCAATTAGCATGACATTAATAGGTGAGGTAATCAAATGTTTCCATGTTTCCATATTTGGATATCCATCCATCAAAATATATGCACGCACTGCTAAATACTTTGGTTTTGTGTGTGGTTTCATTGTTGCCAAAAGTAGTTAAAAATGCAATAGGATAGCTAGTAAGACAGAGAAGAATGTCAGAAATAATAAAAGCAATTGAATAGTATGCTTATTTGAGAACAGGGTTCAAGAATCACCTTTTGCTACAAGAAACAACACACAGCTTCAGGTCGATATTTCACAATAATGAGAGTCAATACCTCTGGAAAGAAACCCTCACATACACAAACACAATCACATTTTCTGTCAGAAATAAATAATATTATAGGAGTAGATGGTCACTTATTTCTTTTCATGGTGGTACTGTTGAAATTGTTTTCCACCTGTAGTACTCTCTCCTTTTTTCCTACCTGAAGGAACAAATGAAAATTTCTTACATGACCTATGTAACAGAGGCCCATAAGGCAAGAAGCATTTGGTAGAAAGGGAAGTAAATGCCCTCTTAGACAATCAGTGGTAAGGGGAGCTTTGATGTTACACTAAAACATACTGCTTTCTTTTAAGAAAAAGGAAAAAAAAATAGCATTTTGCCTGGGTCTGCTTTTGATTTCCCAGTCCCTTTAGAGTCTCCTTGATTAAGATTCTTTTTAAAAATACTGTATCTTCTGGGGCGCCCGGGTGGCTCAGTCGGTTAAGCATCTGACTTTGACTCAGGTCATGATCTCACGGTCTGTGGGTTTGAGCTCCGTGTCGGGCTCTGTGCTGACAGCTCAGAGCCTGGAGCCTGCTTCAGATTCTGTGTCTCCCTTTCTCTCTGCCCTTCCCCTGCTCACTCTCTGTCACTCTCTCTCAAAATAAAATAAAGATATTAAAAGATTTTTTAAAAAGAATATTGTGTCTTCCATGGTCTTGTCTAGTCTGTTTCTCAGTGGTGTCTTTCTCCTGGATCTTCCTTCTTATTAACATTTTAAATTCCTCCTCTTACCAAGTTTGAGTCCTCAGACCACTCTGCTCTCATGTGTCCACCTGCACAACCTACTTCAGCTGCACTCTTCCCTTTCCATCAATTAAATTTGACCTTTTCTGAAGCTCCAACTGCACAATACATTTTCTTTATTTCCTTGCTCCCCAAACTTTGTTCTTAAAAGTCTCAAATGATAAATCCTGAAATTTTAACATGAGATTCCAATTTTCACAACTGGAGTTGGAAACGTTTGGCCTTTTCTTATCCATGGGTTCTTTCCTGAGAAAACACGCAAAGAGGATGCTCCACGTGTCATGATCAAGCGAAATGCATGGGGGGGAGATGACAGGGGCATGGAGGGTCCCGGCCTTTGACCTCAGCAGATGCTAAGGTGGGTCAATGCTGCCAGAGGAGTCAAAGCTGATCTGTGAAGTCCACACAGAATTAAACTTTCATTTGCGAAAGACTGATCATGAGCTACAGATTATTTTCCAAATTCTTACACTCATAGAATATCCAAATCACTGAATACCAGAGATGAAAGCCACCTCAGAAAATAGTACTAATTGTCAAGTTATCGTCTGTATAACATACCTGAGACTGAGGCTGAATATTTGATGGGCCACTTCATATTTTCACTGTTTCCCAAAGTAGCCTGGACCTTTCCTTTGGGACTACACTATTCATATGTATCTCATATCTGCTTTTTGTACAATGCTTCACTTGAGAAAATATATCACTTTTTTAAGCAAACTGAAATATTAACATTCCAACTGTATTAAGACAGTTTGACTACATGAACCGTTTCATATCTATCTCTATATACACATACATGAATGTATACATATGTGCTTATATGTATTTGTATGTATACATATATAAATACATACTTTTATATTTCAGTATTGTTTTATGAATTTTTTAAATTTCTTCATTGAATATATTTTTTCAAAGGAGATATTATTTATTATTTGTTAAGTGTTTGGTCCAATGTCCAGATTGTAGGTAGGACTACATACCCCTCTATCCTCTATTACATCCACTTACAGAACTTTTGTTTTTGACTTCCATGAAGCTTACAAGTTATACCACTGTTAAATTTTACTTCACAAATTACTCTCTTATTTTAAACTTCTTAATGATTTTGGATGTATTCACATTAAATGCTTCAGGCCAACAGTATCCGAGGGAGCCTCACCTCTGATCTCTCATTCGCACCATGCAGTGGCTTCCTAAGGAATTTTCCTGCTTCTGTTGTGTCCACTTCTACTGTCTAATCTTAACATAGCAGTAACAGGGACCCTTTTTAGCCACCAGTCAGATTGTATCATTCCTCAGTGGAAAGTCATCAAAAGCCAAAGTCCTTTATGCTGGTCCACAGGGCACTCCAGGAGCTGACCTCCTGGCTCACTATGATCTTTCTCATGTACTGAGTGCTGCAGCCCACAGCTCCAGAGTCTCTCTTAGATGAGTTCTCATACCCTTATCCTTTTTAAATTTCCCCTACACATATACCTATCACCTTGAAAATACTATATGCTATACCTTTTATGTATTGTGCATCCCAGCTAGACTGGAAGATCCAGGATTCATTAAAGCAAAGATAGCTCTCATTGTATGTCACTGATGTAGTCCAAGTCCTTGAAATAGTGCCTGAAACTTAGTAGATACCCAATATTTTTTTAAATCAGGATTTCACATTTATTCTTAGGCAATTTTATTTTTGTTAACTTATTGCAATCATTCCAGTCTGTGAAGGGCATTTAAATTTTATCTTGTCATCCAAAATATAAGATAAACCTAGAAACTTTGGTTAACTTGGATATTTTATATACATGGTTTCAACAGAATTTGCTGCTAAGAATTCTGTTGTTAACAGCCAATGCCAAGTATAGTGCTGTGCAACATGCACATGTTAATCAGGATGGCATTCTTCCTATAAGCAGTCGTCTACAAAAATTCTATGAAAATAGTATAAATTAACGATCAGTGTGACCCGTTCTTTCTTAGAATGTCCCAAATTATTTGGAGAAAATCTGCCAACTTCTGCCTGAAATCAATATATATCACGTCTACATTTTAAGTAAATTTTACTAGTTCCATGATACCATTTTTTTCAGTTTGATATAACCAATAAATGGTGATTTCTAAAAATTATTTCCCTTTAAGAGTTCCCAAATTGTGTATTAAAAGAAAATTTTTATATACAGTAGTGATTAGAATCTACTTTTCTATAAGCTTTAATAAATGAGTACTCTTTTGTGTCAAAAATATTCTGTTTTTTTTTCCTTTCCCCATTCCTCCCTCTCTCTCTCTCTCTCTCTCTCTCTCTCTCTCTCTCTCTCTCTCTCTTCCTGAATTTGAATTTGAGGACTTAAAAAACCATATTTGAATGTTCTTCTAGAATCATGATCTTGAAGATTTAAACTACTTTAAACAAGTTGACAGCTCAGCATCAAAACTGTGAGACAGTCTAAAAGAATAGAAAAGACTTTAGGGTAAGATTTTAAAAGGTTGGTTTCACATTTATGAGTCCCCATGTAATGGGCCTGAGGCTTGGAAAATGTTTCAGGTCTCTGAGGTGCAACTTCTATATAAGGGCAGTAAATTATATTGATTCAGTTTCTCTCACATGGGTCAACAAGAGTTAATGGATGCAGATACACGTTAATAGACATCACATTAAGGCAAGAAGTTATTGCAAGGTCTTTCAAGGAAGAGCACACTACATTATTTATTGTCACATTTCCTCAGTGTCTAAAAGAATGCACAAGTTGATACTCTAAAAACACATGCTAAACCATAATGCATTATATAACGTGGCCCAAAATTCTATTTTTTATATTTAGCTCTTGATATAACTCAAAATAGTATTGAATTAAGTCCCTAGAGTGGGCAAGTACTAACGGATATTAATTCTTGGGTATTTGAAGGAGAGAAGTGAGATATGGAAGAAAGAGAAATCTTGTCTTCAGGAGCTCATAATTCTATAGGAAAGTAGTATTATAAGTCTCTAAAATAACCTTTGTCTTAATATTCTAGCAGCATCCTTCAAATACAGAGAATTATATGTACTGAAGAAAGCTTGGATGTGAACAAGGGTGCAAATATACAGGCAAAATATGTCAGTGTCAGCCTTGATCACTGACGTTTAAATGAACAACTTTAGAAAATGAGGAACTTTTAATATGACAATCATGTATTGAAAATCAATACATTCCAAGATAAATGAATCCACATTTAAGTGTAAACAATGACTTAGCATTTACTGATTAGATTTGATTGTACTATGCCATCACAGTTAATTATTTTTTATAGAAGAAATAAGGTTTTAAAACTGTTTTCTTAAACAGAACCTTGGGGAAAACTCAGGCAACATAGGACATGGCACAATAATTTATCTGTGTATAGGTAAACATAATCCTCTATGACATGTGCTTAGGTCTTGCCAAAATGTATCATGACTTACAGACACAGATTGATGCAGAGGTTACATTTGTATGTTCAGGAGCACATTAATAGCTGTGTGTTCTAAGTCCTGCCAAACAAAATGAAACACAAAACAAAACCACTACAAAAAATACAGTAAATACTTAATAAACAAATCAAATAGTTAAATAAATGAGGTGAGACTTTTTTTTTTACAATTGCTTTATCAAAATTAGACAGTTTCTTGAGAAAGTAGAGAGATCTCAAAAGCAACATGAAAATAAAGTTTTGTCTGTTGTGGTAGACCAGTTATTCTATTTAGACTTTTACGGATGTCAAATGGTTTGATGGAAGGGGGGATACATCTTTCTACGTTGAATACATGATGGAAGTTCTGAGCCAAATGAGCCAAAAAAATGGTGGCAAGAAAAAAAGAAAGGACATGATTATGCAAAGTATAGACTTAAAATAGGCTTTCTGGGTTATGTTTTCCTATACACAAGTGGAAACAAACAAACAGTGAGTGAGAAAGCACTGAATCCTAAACACCAGGGAAAATCGTGAGTGAAAAAATAAGCCTCTAAAACACCAAACATATTTAAGTGTCTCTATCCATGTTAATTCTCTCCCCTTTTTAATTACACTGAAAATAGTGATTTCTATATTCTAAAGGAACAATGAGTCCTAGTAAATGGCAGGATCTCCATTAGCAGATCACTTCATATCTCTCAAAATCCATTTTGAAGTAATTTAATAACACCATTTGAAAATACTGCTTCCTATACCATAATGTACAACATAATAAAAGTCGCTGGTTAGAATTATATTATTTTTGAAACTTTTAAGATATAGTTCATTATATCCCATAGAAAATTCTAATTCACTTTTGATTTTCATTAGATAATTCAGATGGCAAGAACTTGCAAGCAAATTAATCATGTGCGTTATCTTGAGCGAGCAAAAAGTAAAAGAGATGGCAACTCATTGGGTTCAATGTGGTGAACATGTATGACTTGTAGAAGGAATGTTTAGAGGCACAATTCTGGGTCCCAGCTGTACAGTTTGGGTCATAGCTGTACAGTGTGGCTGTCACTACCACCAACTTCTCTAAAATCACCATCTATTCAAAGTATATTCAAATTAATGGCTCTTTATCTAATACGACACATTAAATAAAACATATAGGTTAGTTTTCTCTTCTCCTAAATGAAGAGGCAGAGAACAGAGTAAGCACACGCACACATCTGTACAAACATGAGGGGGTTTAGTGGAAGGTAAAAGTAGCATTTCAAAGCAATAAGAAAAAGAAAAATCATGCAAAAATTGTCCAGTGACAATGATTAGTCATCTAGAAAAACATAAAATTAGATTACTACCTCAAACATGATGCGAAAGTAAATTTTGGAACGCACAAAAATTTAGATATATGCAATGCCCTTGAAAAAAATAGGAGAATCTTTCATGATTTTAAATCAGGAGAAATATTGCAATTAAAAACTATAGGGGCACCTGGGTGGCTCAGTCCGTTAAGTGTACGACTTTGCTTCAGGTCATGATCGCACAGTTCGTGGGTTCGAGCCCCGCATTGGGCTCTGTGCTGACAGCTCAGAGCCTAGAGCTTGGAGCCTGTCTTCAGATTCTGGTCTCTTTTCTCTCTGACCCTCCCCTGCTCACACTGTCTCTGTCTCTCAAAAAATAAATAAAAAGCATTAAAAAGTTTTAAAAAACCTATAAAACACAAGGAAAATAGTGGCATGCCAATTTTATAAATTAAAAATACACATAAATAACAATAACATAAATCTAAATCAAAGACACACTATAGAAGCTTTGCAACTCCTCTTCGTGACAAATTATCTTAAAATATACAAAATTTCTGAAAGGAAAAAATTCAAAACTCAATGTACAACTGTGCAAGGAATATAAAGATTTCACCAAAAATGAAACGTAAACTCTTATGAAAAGACATGCAACATCAGTCATGATACAACTGAATCTACATGGTATCTTTCACTTACATGTTAGGAAATTTTTAAGATAAACATTAAAACTACATTGGTAATAAAGTATAAAGAGAGAAATCTCATGAAAATTTGTTTTAATTTTTAATATGGTGCATATCACTAAATAAAGCCCATACCAGCTAAGACTCTTTAGAGCCTTCAAGAATATTTAAAACCATACACAAAGGTCTGCAGAACAAGAATTTGAAATCCACTGGCTAGAGTAAAGGTCTCTCACATTTCTCTCTGGCTTTTGCTAAGGGAGAAGGGCAATACTAACAGCAGAATTGGAAAATGGGAGTATTACTGAATGAACAGTTCTACAGGCACTCTCCCTCTCTTAGTAAGAATTGTCACAACTAATATCAGTTTGCAAGGAGAGTAATTTTCATTCAGAGTAACTAATCCCACCCCTTTAAGATGTACTTCCAATGGAATAGTTTATTAATAGAGGAATATAAACAAAATTATTTCTTGTTCTGTTCATGTTTCATATATATTCTGCTTCTGCTCGGTCAATTGAAGCAGTATTAATACTTCTCAGTCAGGTTGTGATATGGTTAGATGAGCTTGAAATTGCTACAAAATGGTGCTTTTGAAAAATGATCAGAATGTTCGTATATGCCAAATAGAGAAACAAACTGTTTTCAGTTAAAAATCCTATGAATATTACAGTAGATAAGGCCTATCAGATAAGCATCAAATGCTATCATGCAGCTTAATATTATATATTTGATCCTGTGAGATGTATGTTTTTGACATAAAAATCCCCCTAACACTCCTCTCTGTCTTTTGTTAACAAGATCCTGGACAACTTGTTCCAGAAAAAAAGTGTAAAACCACTGAGATGCCACATACTTGAGTGAGTTTACTTTGAATCTTACTTCTCTACCTGGAAATTGTTATTTCATCCTTGAAAATTTGTACACACTCTCTGTGTTTAAGTTTACTAGTTTTTGTATTTCCCATGAAGAATAATTGAGTAACTAACTTTTAAGGAAACAAAAATATGATCCAAAAAAGCATTATATGTCCTCTTGGTATCATAATGCTCAAAAAGTCCCTTCACTGTGAGATATTTATGGAGGAAAAGGAAAATATTGGCTTAACCCAAAATAAACTAGAGATTGTGTGTTTACTTTCTCTCTCTCTCACTCTCTGTTTCTATATTTATATATGTATATGTATAAATATATTTTATGAATATGTATATATGTATAAGTATACATGTATAAATATATATGCTTATACATGTGTGTGCATATACATTAAATATAGAAATGTATTTTAAATATATATTTATACATGTTAAATATATATTTAGATTGTTATATTTTTAAGTCATTAGTTAAAAAAGCCCTCTTTGTTTTCAAGTTAGATTTGGTAACAGATTTAACATTAATTCGGTAACAGTTCTACAATAAGGTAAAGTGGCATCTCTGTGTCGTGCATGTGGATCAGGGCAGATCTGTGTTTGCGCTGAGCAACAGGGTACACAGAGGTAGTACCCTGTGACTTGGAACACTAGGTCTCTCAAGGCTATGCAACTTTCTGCTCATTGAGACTTGGACCACCATGTAAATCCATGAACTGTCTCGTTGTAACAAAGTCCAGATCGCATGGAGATGGAATGTATAGCGTGTGGTGACGGGTCCAGCTGAGTGCAGCCTTCTAGATATATCAACCTCAACTTAGATGAAGTCTTTAGATAATTTCAGGAGCTAACCAGTTAGGAAACCTCAAGCCTTTCATATCTTCCTTTATGAGGCTCCAGAAACTTGAAGCAGAGACCAGCCAGGCTCTCTGGGCCCTGCCTGACCCCTCATCCATAGACACTGTTAACATAGTAAAGCTTGTTGCATTGTACCAGTAAGTATGGGTTGTTTTGTTACACGTCAATAGATCTGGAAGAGATTATCTCTTAGGTATCCATGTCACTTACGTATGAGTTGAATTTGCTTTCTCTTTATCACTACACCACCAATTTCCCACAGATAGTAGAAAAATACAGCATCTAAAATTGTAGACTGGACTCTAATGAAAATTAAAGACCACATCCTCAGACAGTAGCCATGAAAAATTTGAAGAGCCAGTTGTCCCTACACTTCTTACCACGATATCTCTAACTCAGGCCAAATAACTAACTGAATAATGTATAAAGGGGCAATGCAGTTATTTTTAAAGCCCTACATATCATGCTCAAAGCTCTTTAAAAATCTGAGACCATACTTTAAGGATTTTCTATTATATTACACTATACTCTTCTCAAAAGGATAACTTGTGAAAGATTCATATTTAGACTGCAGAAATCCTGACAAATGCCTAAAGTGGTTGTTCACCTCTTGCGGGAAAGTGACTGCAGATGAGTGTCATACCAAGCCCCCTGTGAGACACAGCAGTTAGAGAGTTGTGTTATGGGCTGAACAAGCAAGAAGATTATGTTCTATGGCAAAATTACAACTTAGTTTTTTCCTTAGGGGCAGTGCCACAGTTGGTTTACTTTTTATAGGATGGAATGTACCTTTCATACAACAAGCAGAGCTATAAATGTAAAGGTTGTCAATCATGAACCTTTAACAAACATTGATTAGTGGGAAAAAATACGTTACATTTAGCTGATGAGAGAAACAACTGGGGGAGGGGTACGTTTCCAGAGGTACGCTCTTCTAATACTGGATATTTTTCCCTAAATCAACACCCTAGGATTCTGCCCCTCCTCCCTTTATTCAGTCTCCTCCCTAGTGCTTTTTTAAAATATCTTTTTTTATTGTTTTCTATTTTCCTTTCCCTGTCACCCATTATAGCATTTTAAATTTTGATAAGACATGAGGAATCCTCTAACACAAGTTTAAATTTAGCTACATTAAGAAAGCAAATAAGTGATGTAGAGGAGGCAGCTGTGTGAGCCCAAGAGTAGAGTCATGAGTGAAGAGAACTGGGAACCCATGCAGAATCTGAAAGTTCTGCTCCAACACGCCCTCCCCCAAGAGGAAACACAACTCAAAGCCTTCCCACACACTTGACGTGGCACAGTGGATTCCAAAATATATTCTGCAGAAACTTGGAGCTTTGGTGAATCAATAAGTTTTGCCCTTCACTTTAATTGTAAGATATTTTAAATAGTTTATAAGACCAAAGGAAAAATAAAATATCAAATATGTTTTATACCAAGTGAGTGCATGGGCAACCATTAATTCACTATGTTATTATCCAGTTAACTACTATAGAGACCTCAGGATAAAGCTGCTTCAGTTATTCCTGTTTAATTGAAGAATATTCTGAGTTTGCTAAGTGTTGTCTTAGTACATGTAACACTAAGTAACACTTACTAAATGTTATTTCTTACATTTGGAACTCAAGATGATTTTTTCAATTTCTTAAAAATAAAAAAAAAAAAAGCAAAAGGATACTTGGGAGACTCAAGTTAACATAAGATTAGCACTTCTTACTTATAAGCCCTAGTTTTCAACTTTTCTATCAATCAGTCAAAACAGCTGTGTTTTTCTAATTGGATGAATCTAAGCAAATTATGGTTATAAAATTGACTCTCATGTGTAATTATATTGCTTTGACATATTTCTTATGTAGAGAGTCTATAAAATATTTGATATGGCAAGAAGTTTCATTTTGCTATAAACATGATCAAATTTCCAATTTTTATAAACAAATTTTTTTATTTTTCTTTTGGATAAATTATGCCTAGGGAGTTTAGAATGTAGTGGCTAGCTACCATATTAATTAATTCTTTTAAACACAAATAACTTTCATTTTCAACATAGAGATCATCTATGTAAATAAATCCACATTTAGATGAAGGATCCAAATAGCTAGACCATAGTCTGATTAACCTAAGCTCTGTGTCACTCATTAAAAACACACAAAAAACAAAAAACAAATATTAAATGGATTGCTGTAGAGTTGCTTTTGTCAGTTGGCTTTCTACTGGTCTTGAGAGTATTGGGATTTTTACAATGACTTCTTTTTTTTTAATTTCGTTTAAAAAGAGACAGAATATGAGCCGTGGAGGGGCAGAAAGAGGAAAATGGAATCTGAAGCAGCTCCACGCTCTCAGCTGCCGGCACAGAGCCCGACATGGGGCTCAAACTCACAAACCATGAGACCATGACCTGAGCTGAAGTCAGAAACTCAGCAGACTGAGCAACCCAAAAGTCTCTACAATGACTTCTTTAAGTAAATGATACTAATACTAATAGCAACTAATGTTTATTGAGGGTGAATTATGCCATCAAGTAACTATAAAGGATTTAAGATTTTAACCTGCTTATAAGCCAAGTTAGCCTGCTTATGAGGTTTTTATAAATGGTGGCATAAAACATGGGGTCCCTAACTCAGAGACAAAAGGCATCACTACTCAGGATACAGCAGGCAGCATGAGTTTCAGGTCCCCATTAGTAACCCTTGCCCCTCAAGTGTCATGGGGCCCATGTGAAATAGCTTGTGTGTACGCTGGACAGGGTAATCCCAAACTTATAAAACTCTCTGTTTTAAAGCTAGCTCTTAGCAGACACGCTAGATATTTCCCCAGGGTAGAGACATTATCTTTATTAAGTATTTAAAAAAATTTCCCTTTCTCATGAAAGGGAATTTTGATCTCTATGATCCATGGTTCAATCTATATTTATCCCATCTTTGATCTATAGTTTAGACAGGCATGTCAATGTCTCTTGCTCAGAAGATGTGTAGGAACAGTCATAGAGAATGACCTCTCCAAACATGTTCTAGGTGGCATGCTGAATAGTTTACATGTAATAACTCTGTTCATGCTCACAAAACTCTATGAGGCAGTTTTGAGTCTTATATTCACTTTATAGAGGAGGTTATGTAATGTTCCAAAGTCAAAGGACTACACAGTGGTGTAGCACTGAATTGAACTCAAGAAATTCTACAATAGCCAAATCATGGAAAGAGCCTAAATGTCCATCACCTGATGAATGACTCAAGAAGATGTGGTGTATATATATACAATGGAGTATTACATGGCAATGAGGAAGAATGAAATATGGCCATTTGTAGCAAAGTAGATGGACCTCCAGGTGTCATACTAAGTGAAATAAGTCAGGCAGAGAAGGACAGATACCATATGTATGCACTCATAGGTCTAACAGGAGAAACGTAACAGAGGACCATGGGGAGGGGAAGGGGGAAAGAGAGTTGGGGAGAGAGAAGGACACAAAACCTGAGAGACTATTGAATACTGAAACCTAAGCCAGCGTTGAAGGGGGAAGGGGAGGGGAAAAAGGAGGTGATGGTAATGGAGGAGGGCATTTGTGGGGAAGAGCACTGGGTGTTATATGGAAACCAATTTGACAATAAACTATTAAAAATAAAATAAAATAAGAATATATAAAAAAAGTCCTAACTCTAGATACTAAATTCTTAACAACTATATTGTATTAAATCTTAAAATGTATTAAGGGTAGCCAATATCTTAGCAGTAGTAATAAAACATTTCTGCATTATTAAAGATGCAAGATCTGAAACTCAGTATAAAAAGATAGGTGTAAGGTATTTTTGTAATAGGGTATTGTAATAAAATCTTATTTTGATGAGAGCCACTGAGGGTTAACTGTTTTCCAGCGCAGGAAGGCAATTTTGCCAAGACTACTACAAAAAAAAAAACAAAAAAAAACAAAAACAAAAAAAAATTAGGGAAAAAAGATATGACTCTGATGTGAATTAAGAAAGGTCTGTCAACTTGAGTCTCAATCTATCTTTAGAAAACTGAACAACTTCTGATGTACACATTTATTTGTAAATAAATTGCAAGCGTTTGCTCTCTGACCCAGGAGGTGGCATGCCTTTTCTCAATTCTGCTTTTTTATTGTGATTCTGAGCCTTTAACCAGAATTTGGCCACTGAGCCTACAAGAGATTTCATGTCTATTAAATCCATTCTCTTTTATTGCGTTTATTTGAGATAAATCTATTTATTTACACAACTTGCTCTTTGATCATGCAGAGCTCTGAACAACACAGCACTCCAGGCCCTATGCTGCATGATTTATTGCCATGGAGAAGTTCAAGCATTACCCAAACACTGTGAGAAGGGACAAAAGCTTCTCCAGATTACCTGTAAAAAAACCCCATGGATTGCAATGGCTGCAAATACACTTAAATTGAATTAAACTGTACCCAAATACTTCAAACAAATATTAAAAAGAGATTTGACCAAATATGCTGTTCACCAATGAATTATGTTTTCCAGTACTAGAAACCATTAGCATAAATGTATTAATGTTTGCAAACACTTATAATAGGGTCGGGCATGTAAAGCCTTATGTAAAAACTATATACTATTTTGTTAAAAATATAAATGATAAGTATCCAAAATATGGCCAAGGTGATTTTCTTTTGCATTTGATTTAGAAATTGTCAAATGCTATATAAATCTCACATGGAAAAATATAACCAGACACACAATATTTGCATGCAAGGAACAAAGTATTTTTAAAGAAATAAATGCATATATATATATACACACTATT
This sequence comes from Suricata suricatta, assembly GCF_006229205.1. Taxonomy (NCBI): domain Eukaryota; kingdom Metazoa; phylum Chordata; class Mammalia; order Carnivora; family Herpestidae; genus Suricata; species Suricata suricatta. Next base: position 132,676,262 of record NC_043705.1, on the reverse strand, counting down.
TATTTTTTGAAATAAAAGAAAGAAATGCAAAATGGCCAATAATAGGAAAAAAAAAAAAAAAGAAAGTAACCACCGAGAAGAAGCACAGGGCTGAGCCTGGGAAGATAAGAGCCTAAAGCTAGTACTGCCATGAATCATTTGGTCAGCTGAATGCAACCTTGAACCTCAGGATCAGTTAATAAACTTACTGACTGCTCAGAGAGTCAAGCTCTACTAATCCCTTTAAAACATGACCTTGTTTAATCCTCACCACACACTTGGACACAGGGACTATTATTATTATCCCATTTTACGGCTGATGAAACTTAGAGGCAATTCCAGAAACTGGGTTGAAAAAGGACTACAGCATATTCCATTGTTTTTTGAGATTTCAGCCTCATATAGTGGTTTCTTTTCTTGACTATATAATGGCAGTAAACTTCCTTAAAATACTTTGGGAGTTCATTCAAGACTGTAAAACATGTTTTCTTCTTTTTATAATCAATGGGAATCTCTACACCTGCCAAGAACACACACGCTCATATTTTGTAAGATCAGTGGAAAAGAAAAAGGCCGCAACCAATTTTTGTGACAACCTTCTGATAGTCATAAGTCACCATTTTTTCCTATTTCTTCCTATCACTAGTACTAGATGACTCAAAATATGAGTCTTTGAGTCAAATCACTTAAACATGTAGGTTTAATTTGGCATCAGGCATAGCTATTGATGACACCTAAATGCTCCATGTGAACAAAACAATGCTACTATACACACAGACACAATAGGCCTCAGGGGACAGGCTGATTCAAAAGACAGGCCAAATATTTTCTGAGGGAAATGGAAGCAAGCCACAAAAGGAAGGAACAGTAGTTTAAAGGGATACTAGGTTGACTAGTAAATGACATTGGGAAAAAAGATGAATATTTAGGTGCAGAAAACTAGTGCATACAGAAATCATTATGAACATGGCCTTTTTTTTCTTTTTATTTAATTACATTTTTTAAATGTTTATTTATTTTTGAGAGAGACTGAGCACGAGTGGGGGAGGGGAAGATAGAGAGGGAAACAGAATCCTAAGCAGGACCCAGGCTCCGAGCAGTCAGCACAGTGCCTGACGTGGGGCTGGGATCCGCGAACCTTGAGATCATGACCTGAGCTGAAGTCAGCACCCAACTGACTGAGCCACCCAGGCACCCCATAAACATGGCCTTTTCATTCATTTATAATTTGACTTGCCAATAAATTTTTTTAAATATTTGTGCATATGTGTTATGTCTCTATAAGTATGCAAAAGTACCTTTGTTGTACAAATCTGAATTCCTAACTCAGAGTACACAAGCAGTACTTAATGAATAAATGGATGAATGAATGAATGAGCAAATGAATGGATGAATGAGTGAATCAATCAATAAGTGAATGCTCTAACTAATTATCAGCATTATTCTTCTGAGACTCCAAAATCCAGATATCGGAAATCATCTGCATGGTATTTAATGCATGATCTACAAGGACCTTAAAATCAAGAAGGGTCCTGATTTATCAGGGTCTTATACTTTGGGGTGCTAATGTGACTACCTTAAGCTAGGTTTTGTAGCCTAGGAACTACCTTTTATTTGCATTTTTAACAATAAATGGACTCAGATAAACATATTTACCTATGTTGAGTTTTCATATTATACTCATAAATATTTCAGGATCCCCATATTTCTAATGATTTACTAGGAAATAAAGCACAATGGCATACTGTGGCCAGGGAAAATGCTGGCTAGACTCTATCACAATTCAGTGGTTGAAGTAGAAATTTAGATGGGAGAGATAGTTTCAAATGCATAATGAGAGTGACAGAATTAGAGGAAAGAATGGTGACTGAAACCACCAAGAAGAGATTTAGTGTATACCAAGCAATATTCAAAGCACTTTACAATATTATATTAGCACATTTAGTAACAAAAGACCCTAAGGGGTCACAGCTTATAAATATCATCCCCTGTATACAGATGCTAACAGGGAACATAGCCAAGCTAAGTGACTTACTAATGACTATACACACATCTCTGATAATTAATAATGCTGGGATTATAACTCATGGAACATGGTGTCAGAGTGTGCATTCATAATTACTACCCAATACTGTCCATGTAATGTGTTACAAAGCCAAACATAGAGTAAGAAAGGAGACAGACACAATATATACACGCTGAAGAAGTAGAGTTATAGCACAGGAATAAAGGGGAAAATTAAAAAGAAAAAATACCCAAATACTAAATACAAAAAATCCCCCCATCCCATGAAGGTGATAGAGAAGGGCTTCCTACATTTTCCACAGTGGCATTTCATGCTCTGTAATCTTATCAATCAAGGATGAAATATGGATTAGGTAGTTACAACTTGAGAGGCTCCATAAAGCTCCAAGGGACACTTGCGTGTGAGTAGAGAAATAAAACTGTACCATAGCAAGTGCAAGTTCAGAGGGTCCTGATTACAAGAGATCTAGCACACAGCTAAGGGAACAAGTTGCAGGAGCGCCAACCAAAACTCTACCACTAAGCTGGTAAAACAGACCTTGGTTATAATATGTAAGATCCACCATATAGCTGAAGAAGATCATGGCCATCAGTGTTTGTCAAGTAAAACAATCAAAAACAAATACATCTATATCAAAGATATTTCTGTAGTTTAATAACCCAAGTCAAAACATAAAAAAAGGTACAAAAAATCTGAGAATGGAAAATAAATCAAAACCTGGAACATCTGAGAATGGAAATGTGATTAGGCTTTGCCATGTGTGACATCTTGACAGACATGATTTAAATATATGTTGCATTCATGAGGTAGTTCACTCTGTACTCAAGTACTGAAATATTCATGTAGGCAAACACAGTATTAGACATACAATGCCAGTGAACTCACAGGATATACGCCATTTAGATAAATCACATTACAAAATTTGTCACATTTTAGAATTATTTAAGAGTATCATGCTCCTCCACATATTTGATTAACCAAATGATTCCTGTTAGTTCAAACACAGGACTTGTCAATGACAATTTTTTGACTTCGCAATCTAATCTTAGTTTTTATTTCATGTGTCAAGATAACTTAAACTTAGTTTGAATGCCAACACATATCTACAATTATTTTTTCTCAGTTTTATAGATCTTGCAAAGGAAAATATATATATTACTGATTCCAAGATGAAACTTTGTTTTCTTTTGAAATGACCATGCTGTTTTAAAACTGTGATTGATATTTTCCACACAAATGTGATTTAACTTGAGACCTGGATATTAGGGCTATTAACAGGCCTCCCTAATGAAAATGTCTTCTGCTTTCAATACAGCACTGGCTACTTTAAGCTTTCACACACAAGGCATTTTAAGGTAAAAACTCTAAAATCTGGTGGTGGTATGTGACCACAAATTAGATACAAATGTTTTCTCATTAATATTTGTATAATGGGGCAGGTGACTAAGAACTGGTAAGCTTTCCACACATAGAGATGGAAAAATGCTATATAACTAATACTTTTTATTTCATGCTGAGTGTTAGTATGTATCCAACATCCCTTTTCTGGACTGTGTGTCTCTCTCTAATCGGCTTTCTAAGTGTATATCACTCTATTTACAATCTATACTTTCTTCTCCTTTAATTTTCATTTTCTCCTTTTTTTCCTCTCAGTCTACCCTCTTCCTATGCCATCTCACTTCCCTTTAAACAAAGATAATGCCAACTTCCCCATTCTGACTTCTTTACCCAGCCTGCCTTTCATTCAATTAAAGTGTATATTTTTTGATGGGACTTGAAGTTATGAATTGAAATTTATGGCTAAAGTACATCACTGTGCAAGCCAATAAGGATGCACTGCACTTACTACATTTGGGATTCATGGTTCTATGATAATCTAGCAGTTAGGCATTTTGGGGATGAGAAAACAGGAAGCACATAAGTTCCAGACTGCCAGAAATACATTGAGAATTTCACAGTCAAAAACCTTGACACAGGAAAGCTCTGTTTCATTGCCATGTGAAGACATATTTGGCACACAAATTATATTTATGAATGTGTATTATTTAGGTTCTCCTATCCCCACTTTTTCAAATCTTAAATCACTCATTCTCTGTAAAAATTTCATCTAAATCCACACAGATGGCCCTCCCAATACTCTCGGCTTCCCAATGTCTTGACTTCCTTTACTCTAGTGATACTGATCAGCACCATAACTCAACTCCTCTCTACAATAGCCATCCACTAGACTTTGTCTTAGTAATAAATTGCACTCTTTCAATTTATAGGCATCACTGCTTCCCCACCCTCTACAATCTTTGCAGTTGGTTCATTTTATTATCTCAGTTTTAACAATTCTTTATCCATTCCGGAATTTATGGTCCAGCAATTCTATAATTTTTAATAGTACCTTACATCTACCATGTCCTCACTTTCCTGTCTACCCCTTGCCTATATACTCAACTCATTTAATTCTCTCTTCTTCAAATACTGATAATGCATCATTTGACTAAACTGTTAACACTGGTAAAATTGAACTCTTCATCTACTCTATACCTGTGTCCATGCTCACTGGTTTCTCATGAAATTTATGATTCTTAATCCCTATTCTGTAGAAATTATATGACCTTGCTCTATGCAATACCCTTCATTACCAGATGATCCTTTCATACTTTCTTCTATCTTAAACCTCTGCCACCTTATCCACCATCTTTAATACTCAACTGATGATCATGATTGTTTTTCCACAAGGAAAAACCAGAAGAAATGTAAATCCCTACCATCACATTTAAGTGTCTATGTATATCCTTTTCCATGATATCTGCTTTCTCTCTTTATTTTTAATCATCAGTGTATTTGTGATACCATCAAATTCAAAATAATCTATATGTGCATTAGACTTCTTACATTCTTAAGATAAGAACTTCATCAATCATTCCTTCTTGACATTCCATCCATTATTTTTCTTACTTTAGATATTTCCACAAGCATATTAATATACACAATATTGGACCCAATTCCTTATCTATTCTACCATTTCTCCACTTTATTGAAAGCAACACTTTGGGAAAGAATTATGTATACTATCACCTTTTTCTTCTTCTTTCTTCTTTATACTAATTATAGTCAGCATTTGGCTATCATCACTCCATTCAAACTGCTCGTTAGACAAGCAGTGACCTTCATATTGTTAAATCCAGTAGTTGGTTCCTGACCAATCAGGTGCATTTAAACAGTTGATCACTCTTTCTTATTTCAAATTTCTCCTTCTTTTGTTTCCAAGATATGAGAGTCTGCTGGATTTTTTCACACCTCTTTTCATCTTCATTTTCTGAGGCTTCTCCTGACCTTTGAAGTTTTAAAGAGGACCAGTTTGGATGTCTTTACTTGTGTATCATCCAGGAAAGAGATCACGTGTTTTCATGGTTTTATGTAATAAACATATAATATTGCCTTGCCAATTTTTTACACTTCTAGTGTAGTTTAACTGCTGAACTAGACTAAAATGTTCAATTTTCAACATATTATATCTACTTCCATCTCTAATAGCTTCTTAAATTTCAATAATCCTCATCACATTTCCCAATCTGATTTCTCCTGAATGTTTCCCCATCTTAGTAATACGTTTTGAGCATCTAATTCAATATACATAATTTATGAGAGGAGAAGCTATTTCTCTTGTTGTTCAGTAAAGGGATAAATAAGTTAATGAATGGATAATTTCAGGGACATTAGATTTGGGAAGGATGTTAACAAACTGGAGTATTTTTGCATCCTTCAGGGGAATAGGATGAGGTTTTATATATATGCATATAAAACACTCTATTTTACATCAGGTTCTGAGAACAAAACATCTATCTTTTAGATATGAAGATAATGCAGTAGATTCTTGTTCCATCTTTCCTAAATGTTTTGATATTGTGGTGCCTGGGTGGCTCAGTTGGTTAAGCGTCCGACTTCAGCTGAGGTCATGATCTCGCGATTTGTGGGTTGGAACCCCACATCAGGTTCTGTGCTGACAGCTCAGAGCTTGAAGCCTGTTTCAGATTCTGTGCCCCCCCCCCGCCCATCCTCCACTCGTGCTCTGTCTCTCTCTGTCTCAAAAATAAATAAACTATATAAATTAAAAATAAAGTAAAATAAAATAAAAGTTTTGACATTTTACGCACCAGCCTACACTTTCTAACAGGCATGCAAAGACCATTTGGAAAGGAGCAGTTCCCTAAAGAATTCCTACTACACAGTGAAGCCTGAAGCATGCCAGAAGAAATGTTTATTTTTTTTATGTAAAACCACATTTAATGACAAATATTTTTATTTATTTTTATTTTTTATTTTATTTTATTTTATTTATTTTAATTTTTTTTGGATTTTTTTTTTTTAAGCAATCTTCATACCCATTGTGGGGCTTCATCTCGCAGAAGAAATGTTTAAACATGTTTTTTAATGCCCATTTTTACTTATACTACTTAATAAAAAATAACTTTCACATGCACAGAAACTATGTACTGGAACCTTATCAGAAAACAAGTAACCTAGAGGTGTGGATACAGGGGAGTTTTTGGTGACACATTCAACAAAGGCAAGTGGCCCCACAAAGGACTGCCTTCATTTACATAGCATCACTTTATTTTTTGCATGTGCTTAGACCATGGCTTTTATGTGATTAATATAGTTTTGAACTTGTACAGAAAATCTATAGCTCCAAATCTCTAGATACATCAAAACTGGTGTTTGGGCCTTTCCTATCATTTTACCTTGAAACCTTGGTGGCTCTATTAATATAATCCTAGAAAAAAATGTGGGAAGAAAATAATGGGCTCCATATTATCATGAATTTATTTAGTATATTTCCTATGCATAAAAAGCTTTCTAAAACACAGTTTGGTAGTGGGGAAACAGAAAGCAATTTGTTTTTCCAAAGAGTAGCCTTTTGCTGTTTGCATTTTGTCTTGTACCTCTAAAGGGAAGGCCCTTCCAAAATTTCTTAAGGGCTCTCATAGTTCATTAGCAACACATTGGTTAATTACCAGGATATTGAATCTTGAGAAAGATGTTTCATGTACTTGTCCCAGCCTGGAAAGAAGAGTACTAATAGACTGTAGATGGACTATTTTTAGTATGCTTCACAGTATTTTCTATGGGCATTCTTAATTAGGCTAAGCAATTTGAACTAAAGAATCATTTTTTGCTAAAGAAAAGCAAGAATCTTAATATATCCATCATTCATAAAGACTGAGCTAGATTTAAGGAGTGGTAGGGATCTCTCTCTCCCTCGCTGACTCTCCCTCCCTTCTCAATGTCTTCTCCATATCTGTTTCTATTGATTTTTTTCTCCTCATTAGTCCTCTTTAATCTGTAGGCACTGTTACTCTAGATGGTACAATTGAAATGGCTATTATTTTCCAGTTTCTGTAGATCATACTTAAGATATACTACATAATAATTGTGACACTAACTCATGTTTAGACAATCCATATACATATGGTGTGATAACACAGAATGTGTTAATATCATGACATTTTCAGTTATAAGAAACCTTAAATATTGCTTTAATTCTCCATATCAAGTCAGTTGATTCAAATGTAGTTTTAAAGGTTTTTGTTGTTTTGTTTTGTTGAGTTATGTGTTGCCTTGGTAGGTTTAATCATTTCCCCTTAGGCATAAAAAGAGCAACAGATCCTTTTTGTCTTAGTTTTGTTTTTCAACAAGAAATACTGGACAATTGAATCAAAGAACATTTATTTTATTTTTAAAATAATAAATTATAAATGATATTTGTGTTTCTGGCTAAAAATTTGTATAAAATGTTTAAGAAAACAATGGGAATGTTTGCACAGAGAGCCCTTGAACCTAAATTGTTCTGAATATTGTTTTCAAATATTATACACTGTGTATTTAAAAATTTGAAAGCAATACAAAAATGATTATGAACAATGCGCTCTATATTTCTGTAAAAAAAGGGGGTCAAATAGATACTTTGATGTTTACAATATAATGAAACTGATAGTCACTGCAAATATGCCCCAGCTTTGTTTCTTGCATATCTTAAAACAAAACAACAACTTGATGGTCTGGAATAATATAAATGTATTTTGGAAAAAACTGTGGGATTCATAAGGTATCCCTTGAAATTTTCACAAAATAGCACAAGGGGTGGCTCACTGGTTCAGTCAGTTACGTATCTGACTTCAACTCAGGTCATTATCTCACAGTTCATGAGTTCGAGTCTTGCATCAGGCTCTGTGATGTCAGGTCAGAGCCTGGAGCCTGCCTGGATTCTGTGTCTTCTTCTCTCTCTGTTCTTCCCCTGCTCACACACTATCTCTCCTTCTCTCTCTCTCTCTCTCTCTCTCAAAAATAAAGACTAAAAAAACTTTAAATAACACGAGCTCATTTTATTTACTTAGCATATGAAGACAAAATTCCTTTTTTTTGGAAAGTATTTTAAAATAAAATATAGAAATTGTCAACTATGTTAGTTAAAATAGGTCCCTAATGAATACAAATGTAATGATAATTGTATATAGACTTTAATTACTGTGATCTCAACTTCAAATAAACTTATCATAAGGCAATAATATTACTGAAACTATCAGTATGACTAGGTATGCTATTTTCAAGTAATTAAACATACTGATATTATTATAAATGAATGATTAAAACAGCTTTTTTAAAAATAAAATTTTAATCACTTTTGATTATCTACTTAGTTTAAGCATAATAGATGTTTAAAATCCATCGATATCAACATTCTAAGTTTTCATGGTTAGATTATTGAGGGGCAGAAGTTTAAGAACCAATGTAGGAAGGGTTTATTACAACAGTATAACTGTGGTTATGGAAAAAGGCAAGTTCTGGATACTTATTCATTCATTTGGTTAGACAGTCTTTCATTCTGTATAATAATCTCTCTTGAGTGCTTGCTATATAATAGAAACTGACATTCTTAAAAGGAAATCAGCTTGGAGGCATTAAATGGGGTAGTGAAACTATGATTACACTAAGGGCCTAGGGTGGTGAGGCACAATGGCCAAATATAGTTAAACCGAATGCCAATACTGGAAAGATAGACCCTGAATAATATAGGTAGAATATAAATACAGATTACAATAATCTAATTCAATTATTTGGGGTTTTTAGTTATTTGGGGTTGCAAATGTCTTATATAGCAACTCAGTGCCATAAACATACAACCAAATATATATATATGTGTACAGACTCACACACACACACACACAAACACACAGAAATACATATATAAAACTTCAAGAAATTATAATCAAACAGTATCTCTCCTGACGATGGGAAGTATGCATTTTTTAAAGTACTCTTTCAATAATAATGAGACAGACAAACCAATTAAAAAATAGTAGACAAATGTTTGGACACTTCACAAAAGACAATCTATGAATGATCAGTAAGTATGTAGGTATGAGAAGGATGAGACATTCTGTTTGAAATACCATGGTCCTTGGGCGGTTCCAGTGACTTTTCTTATTTAAACAATGGATACATAGACTCATCTTTTGTTATTCACTGTTTAAAATCAACTCATTTGAACAGCATATGCCATGAAGCCAGAAAACATTCAGGAAACATGTGATATCCCAAAACCAATGCATAAGAAAGGGAGAAGTTTGAGGGACTGGGGACTCAGTGATTCAAAGTTAAGGAAAACTTACTCTGTTGTTACGGTTTTGTTTTGTTCATATCTCTAGGTTTATACCTTCTTGACTGAAAGCTGAAGTTATTTTTTTTAATGATGATGATGATGATGATGATGATGATGATTACATCAGATATATTTGATCAAAGATTTAATAGAGATGCCAACTTTCAGTGGTTAGATGAATTATCATATAATGCACTTCATATATGAATAAGAGACATTATTTTATAATTCCATTTTAGAATCAGAAAGAAAATGTAATCAATATAAATTGTAAAAATTATTAAAAATTTCAAGAATATCATCATCTATTATTCTTATAGTACATATTTTCCAGTTACTGTGTTCAATGTCTTAAGCAAACTGATTTTGCATGTAATAGTTTGTTTCTGAAATTACAATTCTCAGGACATAAAGTATATATATAGGTACTTTTAAATAGTATTGACCAAAATTAAAAAAAAATAAATGTCCTTGCCTAATATATGACTCCAAAAGTTATAAAGATATTCTACTCAAGGACATGTTTTCACCAAAAAACTGACCAATTGAATGTAATTTTTAATGTACTTAGTTTTCTGTATGTCTTTATACTTTTTTTGCATTAGAGTTAGGATTAGTGGAATGGCTCTTTCTTACACACAAAGGAAAACAATTATTTTTACTAACGATTTCAGAAAAAAGTAAATTAACTTAATAACTGAACTTTCATAATTCAACATCTTTTTTTCCCTAAAAAGATCAAAATATTTGCCAGCAAAATTCATTTAAAACAAGCTCCTCAAAACCACGGGGGAGAGGAAGAGGAAAAAAAATAGTTGGGGAGAGGAAGGAAGGCAAACCATAAGAGACTCTTAATACTGAGAACAACTGAGGGTTGATGGGGGATGGGGGGAGGGGAAAATGGGTGGTGGGCATGGAGGAGGGCACTTGTTGATATGAGCGCTGGGTGTTGTATGGAAACCAACTTGACAATAAACTATAAAAAATTAAAATTAAAAAAAGCAAGCTCTTGACAAAAATCCAAAAGTTAACTTTTTCTCTTCCCTACTTCAGATCTACCAGTAGTCAATATCATAATTTATAACTATTATTTTAAATTCAGTGGCATGTCCAATATAATTTATGAAGTAGTAAACATCTCTATTTATGAAATTCAGTTAAATAAAAGTTACTTTTCTTAAAATTACAGCAACCAATAACTCCTGTCTACCATTTTATTACATTCTTAGTAATTTAATTTGTATAAATATGTCCATTTTCTCAGATAATAGCCCAGATTTATTTTGCTTCATAGCTGATTTTACCACTGCATCCCTGATGAAAAAGTGCATAATTCCTTTTTTAATTATCAGTGAGTATACTCAAATTAGAGGCTTTTTTTGGTATAATTTTTTGCCCTAATGATAGTTGTAACTCTGTGTGCACTAATTATGAGCGAAAATAATGCTAGAAAAGTACTTTGTCTCTTAAAGAGTGGTGACACCTAAGACACTTTCTTTCCTTCTTTGGGATGGAATGCAATTTAAATGCTGAGCAGCAAAGGTTTCATCTCAATTTATGGGATGACATATTATTGGTGATCACTTTGAATAATTTAACACTTGGAAAAAACTTGCAATTGCACTGACTTTCCAGTTCTATGTGGACTGAAAAAAAAAAACCTATTTAAAGGACATGTTTACTTTATTTCAACTTCTTATGCTGTGTCTTTATGAGACTGTATATAAAAATCAATAGATTTATTAGCTTTAGTTACTCTTTCTTCTATTCATATTATTTACTCCAGTTGTCCAGGCAAAAGAACACAGCTCCTATACCTTGACAAATATTGGGTGATTGTACAAGAAATGTTGAAAGTTACTAATGTCTGCAAGTAATCTGACAGTCTTTTCTTATTTATAGAGAAGCTCATACTTTTAACAACCTAATATTGGGGAAAAAAAAGAAAGAAAAGAAAAGGGAAGAAGAAAAATGAAAGCCCTCTAACAAAGAGATGTTATTAATTTTTTGAAGATAACATCTACTTGTATCACAGCCAATCAACATTACACATTGAGATTTGTAGTAATGATAATAAATATATTTTCATCAAGTCATATGTTTTATAAATATTGTGAAAATATAGCCTACATAAGTCCCCTGTCCTCTGCTATCTTCCTAGCCTTCACCAGAGTCATCCCTGTGTTAAGTCACTGCGCTATTCTCCTAACTACAGAACTTTAATCTTCAGATGTTTGCTCCTTTCTACTCATTTTCTGGCACATCAACCAGACCACTATTTTTAAAATGTATATCAGATGGTGTCAAAACCCTTTTCGAGCTATACTCAGAAAAGCTCCTAATTCAATAGTTGGCTTTCATAGATTTGCATAAACAGATTCCTGTATAAATCTCCCAATATATCTCCAAATCTCTTGTTAGTTGTGCCTCACACCTGCAGGCTTTTTTGTCCCCCATTGCTTCAACTGGTCAAGGTGTCATGCCGAAATTTGCACTTACTGGTCTATGGATCCAGAAAATGCTTTCCCTAGTTCCTTTTCAGTTTTCACAGTATGCTTCAACAGCATTGCCTCAGAGAGGGTTTTCCAACTGTGCTACTTAAAATCAGACCCTTCTCCTCGTACTTTTTCTCCAAAAATCTGTTAATTTCCTACATCACATTTGCCAGCGACAGCAGCAATAACGTCCCTTGAGCTTGTATTGTTTGTTCACTTATTTTTCCTCAAGTATAGCACAAGAGCTACATTTTTCTTATTTACTTCTGTATTTCCAAAGCCTATTATAGGATTCAATATATTTTCCATTTCTTATCCTTTTAATAAAAAGTGTATATACAACAAGATTTAGAGAGAGTAAACAACTTGGAAAAAGTAATACACTAAATATGTGTTGAGACAGGATTGAACATAGATGGTGTGACTTCACCACCATGATCCAATTGCTTGCTCCAGCTGTCCCCTGATTATTATTCTTGCTTTAAGTTAATTTATTTGAGAGAGAGAGAGGGACAGAGACAGACAGAGAGAGCGCACAGAGAAGAGGTAAAGAGAGGGAGAGACAGAATCTCAAACAGGCTCTGGGCTGTCAGAGCCCAAGTGGAGCTTGAACTCATAAACCGTGAGATCATGATCTGAGCAGAGATAAAGAGTCAGTCCTTATTAGGGGCTTGAACCTATGAACTGCGAGATCATGACCTGAGCTGAAGGCAGACACTTAACCAACCAGGCCACCCAGGTGCCCCATGTCCCCCAATTATTTTTAAGAATTATCTCAATTATCCTCTCTCTTTTATTTTATTAGAGAATAAAGAAGATGCATCATTGACATATTTACTTAAGAATATATATGAAGCTACATGAGAAACTATGATTTATATAAAAGTCTCATCTTCCAAATCATGCTAATTCATCATACTATGCTGTTTTCCTTTCAACCCAAACTCCTGGAGCTTCATGTACGCCTAGAAATGGCAGTGTGTTTAGGTCAAGGACATGAAAACATGACCAGGAAAATGGATTACAAAGGGAAAAAAGACATACCAGACAGTTAAGTAATGGCTCAACATTAAAGAATGTATTGAGCCAGGGATCAAGATCACTGAGATCCATGTCATGGGCAAAGCTCCTGTGACCAAACATTACTGAAATTTCAGGAAGATACAGACTCCTCTCTTAAAGAAGAATATGAAAACTTCAGTGAGGCTATTTCCCCTAAATTAAGTCAGATATAATTTCCCTTCAACAGATTCTCATCTTTACCTGGTATAACCTAAATCATCCTCAAACTTCTTAAAGCTTTGGTCCTTGAAATTAAATGCAATACGTTTTCATCACCAAATCACTAACAGATGAATAAAGAGCTCTGCCACTGAGAAGTGACTCTCTGGATCCAGATAGATTTATAAATAAAATATATTTATTTATCAAGGGCACTATATTTCTACAAATATTCAAATTTTCCAGAGAAAATATGTCCATTGTAAAACTCTCTAGAAGATAAATTTGATCCTTGACTACTGGGTTTCAACCTGCCATTCTCCTTATATTCTCCTGAAACAAGTCAACCTACAAGCTGAATCCTTCCAAAAGGATTCCATAAGGCTGACAGACATCATCTTTTTTAATCTACCCACTTCGAGGCTTGCTAGTGACAACATAAGGAGTATGACTTTAGCTTGACATCAAATCAAAAGCCAAAGCAAACCTTGAGCAGAAAACAGAAAAATCTCAAATAGGTCAAAGCAGAAACATGAGGTAAACCTCCAGTGTATAGTCAGTGTCAAGAAATTCCCTGAACCTCAGGGAGAAGTTGTCAAAGCCACAGTTGGACTGGACCCTAACCCCTGATAGGGACTGATGACGGGCACACACCAAATTCAGGATGTGGAGACAGGACTGAGTGAGCCATGTCACAGATGGGAATTCTGCCATATGACCCACTCTCTGCTAAGTGATAGCATGATGCCTCCTGAAGATTAGTTTAAGCTAACTGAGTTTGTTGTAAGGAGATAATTTTAGAAACGATAATAAATGATATAATAATCTATAAAGTGCTTTTGAATCATCTCATCTTATTTTAAATCATGATTTCACAAGACCATGAGCTACACAGGACCTAAATGCTTGTAATGCTTGTTTCCCAGTAAGGAATGCAAGAATCAGAAAGGTTAAAAACTTCACAAGCATATACAGTTGCTTTCTGGTAAAGCTCAAATTCATATGCTGTGTCTTGAATCCAAATGCCATTTTCATTCCACTGTACCATATCAATCTAAGTAATTCAGTTCTCAAAGTGAATTGGAAGGAAACATGAAGCTAAATGTAATATATCAGGGAGATACAGAATGAATCCAAACATATGAATCCTGAGATAGAACTCAGATTGTAAATAACCAATCTTGTCAAGATATAAAAACTATAAACTGAGCTATAAACTGAGATGTGATTTAAATGCCATATTTGAATAACAGTCCTCTGATCCATCATCTGCCATACATTTTATGATCTAATTTTAGAGAAAATAAAAACAAACAAGTTAACCCCCTTTTTCTCATGCCAACATACAAAAGTTGTAGAATATCCTATGATATTGAGAATCAGGACCCAAAGTATCCAGTGAATATTTTTAAGGCCATTTCTACTTTCTGATCCCTGATCCTTTAGACCATTATAATGTTCTGTTGGTAATTAACTATTAACATGAAAATTTAGCAAAACAAATATGTATTTTTATTTTTTAAGTTTATTTATTTTGAGAGAGAGAGAAAGGGAAAGGCAGAGAGAAAGGGGGTAAGAAAATCTCAAGCAGACTCTGCACTGATGGCACGGCTCTCACGAACCATGAGACCATGAATTGAGCCAAAATCAAGAGTCAGATGCTTAACCAACTGAAGCCACCCAGTGCCCCTAGCAAAAAAAAATAGAAACTTTCCTATATAGAAAAAGAAGTCTCTTAATATGCTAATTGTAGAAATCTTATTAGTCATTTATTTATAGAGAAGAAATTTTATAGGGAATTCTATTCAGAAAGTTACTTTTTCCCAATAGTTATTCTGTACTCCTAAAAAGCAGTAGTTACATCTACTCATTCTGACATCAACATTCTAGCTACCACTATCATAAAAACAAGGTGAACTAATTCAGTCAATAAAATAAATTGATATCCATTTATTAAGGTCTATATGAGTTGAAGAAGTAGGGATGGAAGCACCTCTTGACATCTTTTACCTTTTCCTTTTTTATTTTAATAGGTTTCTTATAACCTTCAGATGACTGTTTTAGTCTAACATTCAATCTCCTAATAAGTACTCGAATTCCCAATTATACATGCTGCCAGCTTTTGTTTTGTTTTCATCTAAATGTCTAGTTCTAATAGACCTTGCCTATTAATATAATGGTATTTAACTACCAAACAACAACAACAACAACAACAACAACGAAGTCCACTTATTCAACCTTAATGTAGGATTGGGGAAAAACATCACAACTGTGTACTCAATAAAGTATAAAACAGAAAATCCTAGTCCCTACAGTCTGCATACAATATAGTACTAGAGTCACCACTCCTAATACTAAGATGTCATTTTTAGTGGCAACTGCTCAGACTAGTTTAGACAATAGAAATGTATGAATTCCCATCCTCTTTCAACATTTCCCATACTTAGAGAATTCCTTGCACCTCATGGTGGTATCTTCTACTTTTAGAGTTCTCTTTTACTGTGTGCCCATTTCTCTCAACATCTTTGTTAAAAAAATACACACATAACTCATCACTACATATTAAGCTGGTATGTTTACTGATCTGGATACACCCATGCTACACTCATCTCCTCAATACATTGGGCACATGGCCACATTAGATGGTGTAGATTTACTTTTCCCTACTCACCCCTTCTAAATGCAACCGAAGACTCTAGAAATAATCCAAATACAACTACAAAAGGATCTGAAAGTAAGAAAGTCAAAGTGTGCCTGGATAGGCACTCTAGAACTAAAGAAATGACATGACATTAAGTTGCCTGGATTTTCTTTTTCATTTACCACGAATCTTAGCTTGGCCTTCAGAGAAGCCTACGACCTGGAACCATCAATAACAAACTGGAGAAAACTGTCTCTGGCCAAATCACCCCAAAGGAAGGGGCCAAACAAACACAAGTGAGCAGGACTCACCCCCATCCCACACCCAGGATCCTGGAGGGGCAGAATCTTTCACCGTGGTAAGAAATGCTGGTGTCTCTGGATCATTGTCTAGAGGCATGAAGAGACCCAAACCTGGCAACTGCCAGTTCCTCATCAGTGAAGGAGAGTGAATGAAGCTTGGTGATTTTTCCGCACATGCTTTTCCCCACTGGCAGAAGATGGGACAAGAAAACACTGTGTGGTCCTGTAGGCAGCACCATCAGGGACCAAGCCAGAAACACAGAATCCCCAGAAAAAAAATAAATAAATAAAGCAGATGAGAAAATACTACAAGGGACCTGATAATTAAATTGAACCCATAGTCCTCAAAGGAAGGCCAGAACATATACAAAGCACTAAAAAGGCAACTGCCAACATAGTCTATTTCAATAGGATGCAGTCTCCGAAGCATAATCAAAAGGTCCAGGATAACCAGTGCTCTGTCATACCAAGAATGAAGGCATTCATGATTTGGTAAGAAAAGGCAATCAGCTAACATGAATACCAAAATTAATCTGATCTTGGAATTATCTGATCTCGGAATTTTTGGAAGAATTTTAAAGTAGTTATAAAACAAGTTCAATAATTAATTATGAATTATCTTGAAACAAGGAAAATGGTAGAAAATCTAAGCAGGTAAATAACCATCATAACAAAGCACCATGTGGCAGTGGGAGAAGAGGCACCTGGGTGGCTCCATTGGTTAAGTGTCCTACTTAGGCTCAGGTCATGACCTCCTGGTTTGTAAGCGTAAGCCCTGCCATGGGCTCTGTGCTGATAGCTCAGAGTCCAAAGCCTGCTTCAGATTCCGTGTCTACCTTTCTCTCTGCTCCTCCCTTGCTCATGCTCTGTCTCTCTCTTCATCAAAAATAAGTAAACATTCAAAAAAATTTTTTAAACCACCAAATGGGAAATATAGAACTGAAAATCACAAGAAGAAAAACATACTACAAACTGGATGGGAATAACAACAGAGGTAAATGACAGAAGACAATCAGTGAACTTTAGTACAGATCAAAATAATGTACTGCATCCTGTCAACACAAAGAAAACAGACGAAAACAAAAACAAAAACAGCAGAGCCTAAGCAGAGCCTGAGGGATCTTACATAAAGATGTAATATTGATGATATTGTAGCTACAAAAGGGAAAGAGTGTGGAACTGAAAAATTACTCATAAATACACTGAAAACTCCCCAATATGTAATAAATAAACCTACAGATTTAAGAAATGGAGTGAATTCCATAGAGAATAAACCCAAAGAGATATGTACCAAATATCAGAATTAAACTACTGAAAAATAATATCAAGAAATTAATCTTAAAAGCAACCAAAGAAAAAGGACTCATCATCTATAGAGAATATCAATTTGAATAAGACAAATGTCTTATCTGAAAACAGAGGTCTGAAGAAAGTAGTGCAGCATTTTTCAAGTTCTAAAAGTAATGTCAACCATGAATTCAATATTCAGTGATTCTCCCTTTAGCATGAAGGGAAATAAACACATTTCAGAGAAGTAAATGTGATCGCTTCATTACCAGTGAACCTCTCCTTTAATCATGGCTAAAGGAAATCTCTCTAAACAAAAATACAATTTAGGGGTGCCTGGGTGGCTCAGTTGGTTTGACTTCAGCTGAGGTCATGACCTCACAGTTTGTGAGTTCGAGCCCCGCATCAGGCTCTGTAGTGCTGACAGTTCAGTGCCTGGAGGCTGCTTCAGATTCAGTGTCTGCCTCTCTGCCCCTCTCCCATTCACACACTCTCTCTCTAAAAAATAAATAAACATTAAAAAACAATTTAAAAATACAATTTAACGGAAGGGAAGTAAAACAATGGAATGGGTAAGAAAAGAGTATATACAATACAGTATCCTTCTTATGAATTTTTTAAACCATATTTCTTTGCTGAATCAAAATAATTACACCATAGGATGTGATGCTCAATGTATGTAAAGGAAATATTTAAGACAATTATATTTCAAAAAATGAAGAGAAGAGTCTAACTGAATGCAGACGGAATACCAAATAGTCCAATAACCAGTAACAAAATTAAGTAATTAACTTACTCTCATAAAAGAAATCTTCAAGTCATAACTATTTCACTAGGTTATTTATCAAACATTTAAAGAAGAATTGACACCGATTTTACACGATCTCTTCCAGAAAGTAGAAGAGGAGGAAACACTTCTCAACCTATTTTATAAGGCTCATAGTCTTGACCCAAAACCAGACAAAGATAGTACAAAACAAGAAAATCACAGAATAATATCTCTCATGAACTTAGATGTAAAAATCTGGAACCAACATTAAAAAAAGTTAATCCAGCAAAGCATTAAAACAATTACATACAATAATCAAGGGTTATTTATTCAGACATACAGGCCTGGTTAAATAGTCAAAAATCCAACATAATAACCACCAGATTAAGAGAATATAGAAAACAAAATCATTTTCATATCAAGGAAAAAAAATTTGTTAAAGTCCAAAACCTATCCATTATAAAGCACTTAGAAATCTAGGATTAGAGGATAATTCTATAATAGATAAAGCACATCAACAAAAACATCTATAACTAATATATTTGATGTTGTAAGAGTGAATGTTTTTACCCTGAGATCAGGAACAGGGCAAGAGTGTTTGTTCTCCCTACTCTTACTCATCATACTCCTGGATGTTGCAGCCAGGGTATTAAGAGGAAAAGTAAATTAAGATATACATACTGAAAATGACTTAAGCTTCCTACCTTATATAAAAAAATAAACTCACAATGCATCAAAGGCTTAAATGTAAATATAAAACCATAAACTTATAGAGAAATTATTTTGAAAAAATCTTCAGAAACTCATATATATGATTATACATATCTCATACCTTTATATAATATGCATGTAATACATATTACATGTCTCTCTATATATCTATATTTATAAAAATTTCTACAACTTAACCCCAAAAGCACAATTAACAACAAAAAAATGGACAAATCTGACCTCATGAAAATTAAGAATTACTACTCTTTATAGTCTTGTTAGCAGACTGAAAAGACAAAATACAACTGAGAGTAAGTATTTGTAAACTACACATCTGACAAACAGCTTTTTGTCTAAAATATATAAAGCACTCTTGAGTCTTAATAGTAAACAAAAAAGCAATCCAATTAGGAAATGGGCGAAAGAAGTGAACAGACATTTCGCTGAAAACATCTTTAGATAAGAAATACAGATAACATGTAAGCACTTGAAAAGATGTTCTGCATTGTTAGCCATTAAGGAAATGTAAATTAGAACCACAATGCAAGATCACTTAACATCTATTAGAATGTATGAAACAAAATATGCTGACAAGGATGTGGAGAAACTGTACTGCTCATTCACTGCTGCTGTGAAAGTACAATGGTACCGCCACTCCTGGAAATAGATCGACAGGGGCACCTGGGTAGCTCAGTCAGTTAAGAATTGACTCTTGGTATCATCTCAGTTCATGATCTCACAGTTTGTGAGTTTGAGCCCCAGATCAGGCTCTAGGCTGGTACTATGGATCCTGATTGGGATTCTCTCTCTCCATCTCTGCACCTCTCATGTCTGTCTGTCTGTCTCTCTCTCAATAAATAAATAAACATTAAAAAAAGAATTAAAAAAGAAACAAAACATATTGGCCATTTCTTTCAAAATATAAATACATTTACCATCCAAAGTGGCATTTATCCTTGAGTATTGAAAACTTTGTTTATGCAAAAATTTGTACATAAATATTCATAGCAACTTTATTTGCGATAATCAAAAAATGAAAACAAACCAAATGCCCTTTGATGTGTGAATGGTAAACAAACTGGAAGTTATGGAATACTACTCAACAATAAAAATGAATGAAACATTTACACATTCAATAATGTGGATGGACCTCAATGGACTTGTATAACATTTTTGAAATAAAGTAATTAGAGAGATAGAAACATGTTAATGGTTACCATTTGAATAGTTTTGCACTTGGGTTATAGCACTAGCAGGTCTGAGTGTTAGAGAAATTCTGCATCTTGATTGCTGTTACATATAGCAAAGAACTACACATGCACACATACACAAATATGTGCATATATAACAGGATCTGAATGTGTTTTATGGATTTCACAAATATTAAAGGTATAGTGTATTCCATCTATGCAGCATGTTGATGTTGGAAGTGATGTAAAAAGTAAACTGGACCTCCCTCTACTTTTTTCAACTTTCTGAGAATCTAGAACTATTTAAAAATAAATGTACAAAGGAAATGTATGCTATGTGCCCAAAGTTTCCTCAAGAACTCAAGCATTAAAAAAACAAAACAAAATAAAAAACTCAAGCAATTGTATTAACGTGGTCAAGACTATTCTTCCCCATAATACAAATGTCTAAGCATTGGATGGATTTACGCTTTCCATGATTGAATGGTTGACCTACTTCATAATCATAAGAAAGCGATGTTTATACAAAAAAATCAAGTTCAGCTACCCATGCAGAATCAAATATTATATTACCTATCACGAAATTATATGCTCGCAGAATGTTTCTTCCCTGGGCATAAAAGGAATAACACGAAGTCTATTCTTAATATTTCCCGAAGGACTGTACCTTAAAATGAGTTTACATTGGTCTTGTACTTAGATCCTAGTCTTCTGTTTAGAAAACAGAAAACAAGTTTTGAAGTATGTGAATTTTTCCTCCTTTCAATGCTTGATAACAGAAACTCATATTAGTATCTGAACAGAGGTTACAGCTGCTCTCTGGCTTCCTGTCAGAGTCTTTGACATAGAGTCACTTCACTATGTGTGACATCTCACTCCTATTTTAAAGTGTTCCACTAAATAGGTTAGACCTGCATTCTCACGGCTCAGGCTTATGTATTTGGAAATGATGTGTAAGTTTGTGATTTAAATGATATCAAAAGAGAATATAAGCAAGTCAACATACTATTCTTTTCAGAATTTGAGCCGGGAAAAGTGTTTAAAATAAGTATATTATTCTGTTTTAAATTAAGTCCCTTTGTTTTAATTTTGCTTAAAAATAGGGAAGTTATTCTAAATTTTGGCTAAACAATTATACATCAGCTTTGCTTAAAAGGTACAATATGGTTACAAATTATTTGGTCAATTTTGGTCTCACAACTGCCTCCAGTTGCAAAAGGGAAAAAAAAAAGCCTTGTTTTATAATACTTATTAGAAAGTAACTATCAAGATAATTCTACCATGACATGTGGAAAACAGTAACTGTAATTGTGAAAATTTTCTGTCACCAACATTTTTCTCCATACCAGCTGTCTCTGCTACTTACTGTCTGAAATTTAAGTTATCAGATAAACTATACGATGTTGATATCAAGATACAATTGAGTGCATTCAATCATAAAATTAAGAACCTTAAATCAAATAGCTATTGAAAATATATACTTGATATTTAATGTTCTTTTACATTGCATATGGATAATAATAAATATTACCTTTACTACAAGGCTTAAAATTATTTACCAAAAACTTTTCAGCTGGCAGACAAATATTTTTACTATAAATATCACCTTTATATAAGGCTTAAAATTATTTACCAAAAATTTGTCAGCCTGCAGACAAATTAGACCCACACTTTTTTACTAAAATATTTCCACCACATACTAAAGAAAATGATCAGAATCCTTTGGCCTCATTTGGATTGGGTTATTCATTGCTCAGTTCAGTGACAGTGACTCACTCTTTTAAGAATGAATCAGTTTAACTCATGCTCTTGTGCACCTATTACATTTGAATAGATCTGGGGTGAATATGTTTCAAGTTCAGTGTCCACTCCTTTCATTTGGCTGCAGCAGACTTGAGTAGAATTTTGAGGAGAAATCCAAGGCTCAGTGGGAGAGAGAAGAGATGTCTTCCAAGTGCTTGTGATCCAGAGTGTCATGGCATGCCAGCTAAGATTTTTTTACCTTGGGTAAAACCTCAACATTCTGTAAATATAAATGAGGTTGTAAGTTTGTATAGCTGTGACATTGTAAACCTCAATTCACTTAAAAGTAGAAATCAACCCACAAGTGTATGGCCAAGTAATATTCAACAAAACAGGAAAGAATATCCAATGGAAAAAAGACTGCCTCTTCAACATGTGGTGTTGGGGGTGCTGGACAGCAACATGTAGAAAATGAAACTAGACCACTTTCTTACACCATTCACAAAAATAAACTCAAAATGGATAAAGGACCCGAATGTGAGACAGGAAACCATAAAAACCCTAGAGGAGAAAGCAGGAAATAGCCTCCTTGACCTCAATTGCAGCAATTTCCTCCTCCACACATCCCCAAAGGCAAGGGAATCAAGAACAAAAATGAATGGTTGGAAACTCATCAAGATAAAGAGCTTTTGCAATGTAAAGGAAATGATCAAAAAAACTAATAGGCAACCAACAGAATGGGAAGAAATAGTGGCAAATGGCATATCAGATAAAGGGCTAGTATCCAAAATCTACAAGGAACTCACTAAACTCCATACCTGAAAAACAAATAATCCAGTGGTGAAATGGGCAGAAGACCTGAAAGACACTTCTTCAAAGAGGACATCCAGATGGCCTACAGGCACATGAAATGATGCTCAGCATCACTCATCATCAGGGAAATACAA
>NC_043705.1:132645200-132653197 GCF_006229205.1 Suricata suricatta | reverse complement strand
AGGAACCCTCCTACACTGTTGGTGGGACTGTAAACTGATGCAGCCGCTCTGGAAAGGAGTATGGAGGTTCCTCAAAAAATTAACAGTAGAACTCCCCTATGACCCAGCAATAGCACTGATGGGGATTTACCCAAAGGATACAGAAGTGCTGATGCATAGGAGCACATGTACCCCAATGTTCATAGCAGCAATGTCAACAATAGCCAAATCATGGGAAGAGCCTAAATGTCCATTAACTGATGAATGGATCAAGAAGATGTGGTATATACACATATATATACACATATATATGTGTATATACATACACACACACACAAATGGAATACTACATGGCAATGAGAAAGAATGAAATATGGCCATTTGTAGCAAAATGGATGGACCCGGAGGGAGTTATGCTATGTGAAACAAGTCAGGAAGAGAAGGAAAGATACCATATGTTTTCAATCATAGGTCTAGCAGGAGAAACCTAATAGAGTATCATGGGAAGGGAAAAGACAGGGAAAAGAATTGGGGAGAGGGAGTGAGGCAAATCATGAGAGACTTTTGAATGCTGAGAACAAACTGAGGGCTGAGGAGGGAGGAGGGAAGGGGCAGGGTGATTGTCACGGAGAGGGGCACTTGCAATGAAGAGCACTGGGTGTCATATGAAAACCAACTTGGTAATAAACTATTAAAAAAATAAATTCAGCCCCTACTAAAAAAAATAAAAGTAGAAATCATAACACTGGAACAAGTCGGTCTTTTAAAGGATTGTTATTCCACAATCTTTATATTTTATCCAGAATTCCTTTTTTACCTTTAAATATATACTACTAATTGACAACACATTTAAAATGGACACTTTACTTTTATTATTATCCTCAGGAATTTAGAAAGTGTTGAGATGTAGCCTATTTAATTTGGAGCCCACTTATGTTGTGCTTGAGAAACCCAAACAGAGCTCATCAGGCATCTGATATCATAAAACTGAGTTAATTATCAAATAACAAAACAAAACATACTCTTAAGTATAGAGAACAATTTGATGGTTACCAGAGGGGAGGTGGGGGGATGGGTAAAACAGATGAATGAGATTTATCTAGATGAGCAATGAGTAAAGCATAGAATTGTTGAATCATTGTGTTATATACCTGAAACTAATATAACACTGTTAACTATACTGGAATTAAAAATTTTTAAGAACTGGGTTAATTAGAGTCACTTTTTATTTTATAGTATCCAGAACTCTGGATTAAGATATTCCTAGTAGGAGTGCTAAAATTATTGTACTGTAAAGGCATTTTGCAGAAGAATAACATTTGCATCTTAAGTGTACTCTGTTTTTCAATTAGGTAGTAGAAGGGGGTGAGAGAAAAAGTAATAGCTGTTTGTTATCATTTTTCTGTTTTGTTTTTGACTTCTCACCATTCAGAGGTATCCATCCAGATGGTTATAAATATTTACAAATCTGAGGCATTTCAAAATCATGAAATCTGTTACATTCTAACCACAAAAGCGACTAATTCTCAACTGACTTAATTTGAAAATCTAGAATTAAAATATAAATATGTATTATCTTTAAATATAAATATAAGTATATGTCTTTGTTCTTTTCCTGTATGATCATTCTGACTACGCTGTTTCCACCTCAAACTGCAACAGCAGCTGAACTATAACCTAATGACTTTGCTTCCCAGATTATTGTTTGAAGACTTCTCCAGGCTTACTGATCCCCTGTGTCTCCACAGTCCTGATGATGCTCTGAAGTCAAAATACATATGAGGATGCACACATACATCATCTGGTATGTTATGTGGCTCTGTCTATAAGACTTCATTAATCACTAGTTCAATCTCTCTGATTTCATAGAATAGACCAAAAAAAGATCATGCAACTGTATTTCACTACATTTTTAAGTTATCAGCATTTTCCCAATACATTGAACTGGCTACAACATAGCAAAGTTTGCATTTATTCCAGACCTCTAAATACTCTGTGTATATTCAAACTCCATTTAATATATTTACCCATATGGGAGAAATCTAGACGAAAAGTTCTGGCAGAAATGAAGATCCGTCACAACAGTGAAATGATTACAGTTTAGAAACAATTCCTGACAACACCTTACCTAATGTTTTAGAGCAATTAAAAGCTCTAAAACAGAAAATGGATCTATGAAAACTTTACCCCCTGAATTGCCACAAATATCTATTTTATCCATTTTTACTTATCGAACAGGGAGATACAACTGGTGAAGACATGTTTTCTATACTATCAAATAAAGCAATTACTTGGGTTATATTTCAAAAGACTCATCTTCTAGGAAAGAACTTCATGTAAGCAGCTCTGCTCAAAATATCGAGCAAGAGTTCCAGGACAGAAGCATATGCATACTACTAATAGAATACTTTGAAAGAAATGAAATCTCAGTTATATCCTAAATATGCAGAATATCTATGATTAAAACATATTCATCAATCTCATCAATTATTTAGAAATAATATAGTTAAACACAACAAAATACATAAGTCCATGCACAGAATTAATAATGAATATGTTAAAAACCAAGGAATAAATGTATTCTTAATACTTTTAAAAGGAAATATTCATTAGTCAATTAATTAGAGCATTTATGGTCTTGTTCTTAGTTTACATTATTTTGGCTTCAATGCAATGGATGCTAACAATATGCATTCTTTAGAATTTCTCTGGTTTGTTAATTATATTCAATAGGCATTGTTGGTAGGCAGAAAAATTCCATTCAAATAAAATATGAAATGATTAGAGTTTAAAAACAATTACAGACAACACCATAACTAATGAATATCACACAGATTCTTCTCTGCCTGAAAAATGAATCCACTTTGCTGTTCATCTTTAGTCTGACACAGTGATACATCGCTTGTTTCCTGGTGTAGATTTAATAGTGTAGATTATTTTGCAGACTAGAAAACAGCACTGCTTTTTGTCTTGCCACCAAAGCACAATTGGAGCATTAGAGTCTAGTCAAAATATGGGAATGTTTTATTGCTGTGATTTTGTCTGCATGTTATGAGAATTTAGGGGTGGCGGAGTGGGAGTGGGGATTTAAATGTAAAAAAAAATCAATCGAGTATGGAAGTTCCAATTATTTCCAGTAAAAGGGAAATCTTTTAAACAAAACAGCTGAAGAGGATTAATATTTATAGCTATAAAAATCTAAAGCTATACCTGAAAACTAGTAAAATCATAGCTATCATTTTGAAGCATTTTTAAGAAGCTAAAAGCAATGAATTCATAGAATTTAATTCTACCATATCTTTGCATTTCTTTTCAGGCTCTATCATATTATTATACTTAGTAAATACTCTAAAAATACCACCTAAATCAAGCTTTTTGTATCATTTAGGAATCCAAATTGGCATATATTCACAGTGTATGTCACTTTTCAAAAAGGTATTACTACTACTTAATAACTGTGGGTTGATTTCTGTTAATATAATCAACTTAATTTTAGAAATAGAAAAGGTAAACAGACTGGAATCCGTTAAACTGATTATTTTTCTTGCTTAGTTTTACAGAAATATGCATGAGTGCTGTGAAGAGAAGGGACAAGATCTGAGTCCTAAAAATGTATATTTACTGTGAAAATATAGAGATAGGATAGATTATCAATTCACATTTGGAAGATTACAAAGTTCTCATTGGACAGAGGAAAAAATATGCTAAATTGGGTTGTTGTGTTTGGGAAATGGCCCAGGACAACTCTAGATAAAAGCCTACAAAGCTAAGTATGTCCTTAATTCATAAATAAGTTGGAAGACCAACATCAGTAGATATTTAAAGAAAATGCCTCAGACGGAACCAATCAGAGCAGAAAGAAGAAACCAAGGTAATCTGAACAAATATCTAGAATGCAGATATTATATTTTAAATACATAGAGATATTACTCTATATATTCTAAATATTCCAAATATATATGCATTCCCCAGTTTTTTGTGTGTGTGTCAAACATACTGCACATTTGAAAATTACATCAACCAACATAAGAAGCATCTATTAAGAAAAGTCATCTTGATGGAGGAGGGCACTTGTGGAGAAGAGCACTGGGTGTTGTATGGAAACCAATTTGACAATAAACTGTTTAAAAAAAAAAAGAAAAGTCGTCGTGAATACTGAGAACAAACTGAGGGCTGAAGAGGGAGGGGGGAAGGCGAGAGAGGGTGATGGTCATGGGGAGGGCACTTGTGGGGAAGAGCACTGGGTGTTATATGGAAACCAACTTGGTAGTAAACTATTTAATTAATAAAAATGTCAAGTCATCATCTCAGAGGTGCCTCAGTAGTTCACTTATTTGAGCATCTGACTCGATTTCAGCTCAGGTCATGATTTCATGTTTTGTGGGCTCCATCCCTGCTCTCAGCATGCAGCCTGCTTGGGATCCTCTCTCACTTCCTCTATGTCTGTCCCTCCCCTCTCCCCTGCTTGTTCTCTCTCAAAATAAGTAACTAAACATTAAAGGATGATAAAGAAAAGTAGTAATCTCAGAAAAAGGGGTTCTTGGAAATAAAGGACATTCCTGTAAAAGGTGGAGAAGTTTCAGAGAACAGTGAGCAAATGTGCTCATCATTTCATGATAATGTCAAGATGACAAAGAAAGAGAAATATCAAAACTGTAGCATTACGGGATATGTAACAATAAAAGAACTAAGTGCAATAAAAAGTTGTGCCTGTTTCAATAATTTGAACAATTTCGTCAATTACAGTAAAAGTGATGAGATATTAATTTAAATTTGATCCCCACCTCTGTACAAGGCATTTCTTGTAACCTATGCTTGAATTGATTTTATACTATTTTTTAAAAATGCTTTAAGAGGATGGTTAAGAGAGTACTGCTCTAAATTTTAAATATAATGGAGTGGCCAGGCAAGCCTGAGGACCACGGAAGTGGTAACATTTAAATTTTATGGCACTTGGCTCTCTGGCTCTCTCCGTTCCACCAGCTTGGAGTGAGCAGAGGCCCGGGTTCGAACCTGCAATAAATGACCTTTTTGGCTTTGAAAAAAAAAATTTTTTTATGGCACTTAATGAGTATGACCAGCTGTTAAGAATTTAATGGAATGTATAGATAGCAGAATCAGAGTTGAAAAAATTAGAACAGAATGTTAAAGAATTAAAAATGAACAGGGGCATGCTGGGTGGCCCAGTCAGTTAAGTATAGCTCAGTCTGTATCTCACAGTTCATTAGATTGAGTCCCTCGTTGGGCTTTCACTGACAGCACAGAGATTGCTTGGGACTCTGACTCCCTCTCTTTCTGCCCTTCCCTCTCATTCTCATTCTCATTCTCATTCTCTCTCTCTCTCTCTCTCTCTCTCTCTCTCTCTCTCTCTCTCTCTCTCAAGTAAATAAATTAACACCTGTTTAAAAAAATTAACAGGAAAAATTGCAAGCCACAAGAGGCTACAAGTTCATAATTAATAGCTATATAGCATAAGGGTGTATAGACAACTATGAATCTATTCACCTATTAAGCAAGTTTGCTGACCAAGAGAAATGTGCCTGTTGTAAATACCTTTTGTTGTGAAATATTTCATCACAAAAATCAAACTTACATATCAAGTTTCAGATATCCAAGCATGAATACACTGCTACACTTTTTCTCTATCAAATTCTGAACCTAGCAAGAGGTATTTTTACAATTAAAAAAAATGTCCTCTTCAGAGTGGTAGTCTGGTTCCAACATAATTAGTTGCAAATTGGCTATATCTTATTTACATTACTGTGGCATCCTTGTAAAGGAAAACTTCCGCAAACTATGTTTCATTTGAAATCAAGGGAAAAATAGAAGACACAATTTGAAATGCATGTTTTCTTTTCTATCTGGAAAGCCATGCTATGTATAATTTAGATACCAAGTTGAAGTGAACCTTAGCTAACATTTTCCACACTCTTTTTTATGAATAAAATGTATTCACACAGATAAGGAAACAAATATATGCTCATTTTAAATCCTTTACATCTGTCCACTCTCTAAATAGTACTAAGGAATTCTAAAGATAACACTCATCACATTTCTTAGGCCTCAAAAGGTTATAATGATTTTTAGTCAACAGCAGTTAGTATTAAATTGGTATTAAGTTAGCATTAGTATTGCTACTACTACTAATATATGGAGAGGCGCCTGGGTATCTCAGTCATTACGTGCCTGGCTTCGGGTCAGGTCATGATCTCACAGTTTGTGGGTTTGAGCCCCACGTCAGGCTCTGTGCTGACAGCTAGCTCAGAGCCTGGAGCCTGCTTCAAATTCTGTGTGTGTCTCACTCTCATCCTCCCCTCCTGGTGCTGTCTCTCCCTGTCTCTCAAAAATAAATTAAAAACATTTAAAAATATAATAATAAGTGGAGTATTTAATTGCACGGTTACCCTCCCTATCAATTACTGCATAAGAACTCGAGTAAAGGTGGAGTAATATTTCATAATAGTTTATATTCAATATAGGTTGTATTTCAAATTATAGATACTAAGAAAGCATTTGGTATTAAATTATTCCTTTCAAACTGTATGAAATAGCTAACAACATATAAGTATATATTAGTGATGGCATATTTATGATACTAAATATGTATATAATATATATATTCTTTTATATGTGTGTACACGCACACACACACACACACACAAACACCTGTATTCTCCTGTATCACCAACATATTGAACAAATGCCAACAACAGCTTCAGACTAACAGGAAGACCAGCTGCAGACACTGTCAACTTAAACAACAGTAAATGATTTCTTGGAACAGGTGGAGTTTAGCAGTCAGGACATAGGGGAGATGGGTCCGCATCATTCCTCAAGGGCACGGAGTGGTGTCAGGATGGCCGAGTGGGCCAAGGCGCCAGACTCAAGTTCAAGGGCACGGTTACAAGTGACTCGACAAATGATGCTACATCGCACTCTTTCAAAATTCTAACATTATCCACAAAAATACACAGAAGATGTTGCAAAATAGAACAACACACGTGAGTTCATACCTTATTTTTAATCCTAGCTTATCCAAACTTCTAAAACTGATGAAATAAACTCCTTTCGAGTTGCAACCTTGGACCCGTGGGTCCTGCTAACAGGCTCTCAGTATGATATATGGAGCACTTCATACAGCCTTTTCCTCTCACGTTTTTTTTGCCATTTTATGTATTCTCTCAGCACATATGGCTTTTTGCCTATCAAGTTTCTGCCATGTGCTAGGCACTAAGAGTGACAGGGTAAGGATGAAGACCTAATCGCGGGCCTCACGTAGCTTAGTCTCCCTCTGAAACCTCCTGATGCCAGCCAGGCTGTGGATCCCTTGTATTTCATTCCAGGGGGATAGAGACTAGCCCTGACAAGGAAGCAGGGCATTTTTCCATACACTTGCTATATTTTGAAGTGAAGCACATTTGTCATTAAATATCATAGAGTTTCATAACCTCAACAAATATGATAAATATTGATGTAGAGTAGAGAATCTTACGCAGCTTTATCCTTAGACTATTCATGGGTGTTAATCCTTCTCAGAGATTTTCACACTTCAACTCCTTGTTTTCAGTTGTCATACATAATTCATATAAGAATCTCAAAAGCAGAAAACTGTGAACTAAGAATACCTTAGTAAAATCTCAAGTAGTCGAGGTGGATATAAATCTGATTTATTTATAAACAAAACCATATAAAATATATATTATATATATTATATACAATATATATTTATACAATACAATATTTATATTGTATATAATATATAATATATATTTTATTTCAATTCTAGTATATGTCTAGAATATTCTGGAGAAAAATAAAATCTCTTCTTTAGGTTGGTAATGTGTTGAGCATTCCACTTTTGTGTTTCTCATACTATAGAAATTAAGTGTCTCTCCCAATTTTATTGACTATTTTTAGGAGATGTTAGCTTTAGGGAATCTATATTTAATTTGACCAAGAATGTACAAGAAACACATTGAAAATCATTTCTGTACTTTCATAGTGATGTAAAGACCTCC
>NC_043705.1:132640270-132645100 GCF_006229205.1 Suricata suricatta | reverse complement strand
TCTTTTACCCAGCCAGTCCGATCAATTCATGCACATATTATGATTCACAATAAAATTTTATGTAATCCCCTTTTTATATTTTATACTTTCTGTTTATTCTCTCTTATCTATGTTTCTTATTTTCTTCTTCCCTGGCTTCCAATGCATTGACTGAAGCTATTTTAAAATTATTTTTTCTCTCTATGGTTGAGAAATTATATATTTTATTATTTTAGTGTTTACCCATAACCTTATCAAAATACAGGTTTAACAATGGCAAAAATTAATCAACATCTATTTTCTCTCATAAAGCAAACCAAGGTCTATACATGCTTTAGCTCATTTACAGTTATATCCTTCACATTATTGTTTCCTATATCATTTTAGTTTCATCTGGTTTTATAGCTCCTAAAGTCATTACAATGCTTTTATAAAATAATTGCTTAGATTTATTGTCATGCTCAGTAATTTCTTTGTCCACCTATTACTTGAATTGAACATGTCTTAAATGCTCTTCCTTAAATGGCAAAATGAAAGCACTCAAAAAAAATTTTTATAATATTGACAAGCTATTAAAGCTACCCTATTCAATTAAAAAATACAGCATACATCATGAAATGTTGAAAAACAATGAATTATGTAAACATTCATAGAGTGTCTCAGCCTCAACACATGGTCATTTAACAAATTAGTTTCTGGAGAATTAATTTTCATCAAATTTGTATGAAGAAACTTTTCTGCTTCTAACCAGTGGGCCTATCTAAAATCCTGCTATGAAGAGCATATTTACCCCTATGTTCATAGCAGCACTGTCAACAATAGTCAAAACTTGGAAAGAGCCTAAATGTCCATCACCTGATGAGTGGATCAAGAAGATGTGCTATATATATATACAATGGAGTATTACATGGCAATGAGAAAGAATGAAATATGGTCATTTGTAGGAAAGTGGATGGACCTCGAGGGTGTCATGCTAAGCGAAATAAGTCAGGCAGAGAAGGACAGATACCATATGTTTGCACTCATAGGTCTAACAGGAAAACAGGAGGAAACCTAATGGAGGACCAGGGGGAGGAGAAGAGGGAAAGAGAGTTGGAGAGAGAGAGGGATGCAAAACCTGAGAGACTACTGAATGCTGAAAATGAACTGAGGGTTGAAGGGGAATGGGGAGGGGGTAAAAGAGGTGATGGAGGAGGACACTTGTGGGGAAGAGCACTGGGTGTTGTATGGAAACCAATTTGACAATAAACTATTCAAAAAATAAAATAAAATAAAATAAATAAAATAAAATCCTGCTATGCATAACATACAGACAGGGCGAGTCACTACGTTGTACACCTGGCACTAATATAACATTGTGTTAACCATATTTAAATTTACAATATTTAAAAAATAAATATAGAAAAGTTAAGTAGAAAAGATAATATGGGCCCAGTGTCAAATTCATATTTAATGGATTAAATGACTCCATTAGTTAGAAAGAGTAAGAAAAAATTTTTAAAAATTATCTTTTTGATTATGTGACATACTTAGGTCAGTTATCAACTCTATCAGATAATATTATTCTGTGTTTTCCAGGAAAATCTTAAAGAGATTCAGCGTACTGCCTAAGTCTCAGAAAATTATATTTAAAGTATTCATTATACATGATCCATTTAAAATTGTATGGCATCCCATCTAATTCACCAAGGCACAAAAGATTACAGACATTATCATTTCTCTTTTGTGACTCACTGACACTATGTAATGACAAAGGAACTCTTTGTATTTCCTTGAATATTAGATTCTTTAAATTTATTTTCTGATCTCCAGTTTAAAATTGACCCAGACTTATTGCAATTAAGAGCTCTGAAAGTAAAACAACATAAACAGCAAATCAGCTATCAAAAGCAAAACCCTCCTGGAGAGGTCAATATCTATATCCTGTTTACTCATTTAGATCACACTATTTTTCACAAAATCATCAATTTACACTATTCCCATTTATGAAGTCTTTAAAAAGAAACTAGTTTATTTCTTGAGCTTCCACATTATGTTGCCATACATTATTTTATGACCTTTCCAACAGTACTCAAAAGTGACAATTATTAAATAACTTTCATTCCAATCTAACCTCACTTAAAGGCATAACATAAAGATGCTGTCAAAAAGTAGCGTGAAATAGAAAAAAAAAATGTAATACCCAGAATTTTCAATTTTTTTTATTTATTACTATTTACTTTTTTTTAATGTTTATTTATTTGAGAGAAAGAGAAAGAGAGCAGGGAAGGAGCTGAGAGAGAGAAGAGAGAGAATCCCAAGCAGTCTAATAGCACAGAGCCTGATGCAAGGCTTGATGTCAAGAACTCTGAGATCATGACCTGAGCCAATACAAGAGTCGAATGCTTAACTGACAGAGCCACCCAGGTGTCCCTCAGATATATTTAAAGTCTACCACTTGATTGAAAATTATTAAAACTAGATCATGATAAAATATCTCATAAAAGACATACCAAGGACATTCCCATATGTAGTGTCAGAAAATGCACTCAGCCAGCTGAGTAGTCAATGAAGGCACACAAAATGGGTTAGTAATGCAGATAGGTTAAAGAGTACCTGAGTAAATTTTTGAATTGTAACATGGAACTATACATTTAGAAACCCCCCAGAATTGCATTTTGGGTCACTCCATTAAAGAAACTTAGCTGAGAAAACAACCAGAAATTCAAAATGTATGAGTAAAAATGACCATAGCAATGATGGCAGCAGCGACAGTCAATGCCTACAGAGCCAAACATGGTGGTCTGGATGTGCATTTTTATAGATTCACTCAATATTATATTGAAATATTTACAGCTACCAGGATGTAGGATGGTGTATCACTTGTTGCATAAGTATTTCAAAACCCATCTATGTGCAACATGTGACATAAGAAAGTGATCCATGCATATATGCTCTGAGAAATATTTTTGTTTGCAGAGATCAGTTTTGAGTGGTAAGTTTGTAGCTAGTCTTAATTTTGTACTTTATGCATTTTTTACACGTGCATAAAAAATAAATGGGCGAGGTTTGCCTAAGTGGCTCTCTCTCGCCCTTTCCCCATGCATACTCTCTTTCAAAAGGTAAGTAAATGAACATTAAAAAAATAAATTGGTATTACTTTAGGTAGATTTAAATAAAAATGAAGCATTGTGGAGTTATAAGCTATTATTTAAAATAATTGGGACACCTTGGTGACTTAGTGGGTTAAGTCCCAACTTTGGCTCAGGTCATGATCTCATTTGTGAGTGTGAATCCTGTGTCAGACTCTGTGCTGACAGGTCAGAGCCTGGAGCCTGCTTTGGATTTGGTCTTTTTTTTTCTCTCTCTCTGCTTCTCCCTTGCTTACACTCTGTGCCTCTCTGTCAAAAATAAACAAATACTGAATTCTTTTTAATAAAAATTTCAATTCTCTGGAAATTTACAATAAATCTAAATTCTATTTGAATATAAGTTAACAATCTAACAATATCTACATGAGAAGAAAAGGGGCAACCAATATAATAGATTTCTAACAAGAAAGAAATCTTTATTAAGAAATTAGAAAGATCTCAAACAATCTAATTTTATACATCAAGGACCTAGAAAAAGAATAAATGGAGCCTGATATTAGGAGAAGAGAGGAAATACTGAAAATCAGAGTAGAAATAAATGAAATAAGGACAAGAAAAACAACAGAATGATCAACAAAACTGCAAGATGGTTTTTCAAAAAGAAAAACCAAAATTGAGAAACCTTTAGCTAGGCTAAGGAAAAAAAAAAGAGTCAAATAAAATTAAAAATGAAAGAGGAAACATTATTTTAAATTAAATTAATTTTGTTTTAATTTAATTTAATTTAAAGAAATGCATAGGATCATAAGAGACCGCCGTGTCAACAAACTGGAAAACATGGAAGAAAAGGATAAAGTCCTAGAAATACACAACCTTCCAAGACTGAATTAGGGAGAAATAGAAAATATGAACTGACCAATAGTGAATTAAAGGGATTGACTCAGTAACCAAAAACCTCTGTGTCAACTCTGGGACCAGATGTCTTCACTGGTGAATCCTGACGAACATTTGAGAAACTAAGTATGGATGTATATACAATGTATACATAATGTATATATTTTATACACACACACACACACACACACACATATATACACACTATATATACACAGTGTATATACAATGAGTTTAGATGGTTGATACATTCAGAAAAGCTTCCTTTCATTTCTATCTAGCATATTTTTTTCTGTTTATTTATTTTTTTAACATATGCAATTATTTTCCATCATTTACACTACAGTAGTTACAATGACACTCCAAACAGAAAAGCAAAGTAAAAAATCAAAACCCCAACTTCTATTTCATGTAATTAGACTTATACAGAAATTAGAAGGTTATGTAACAACTAGTTAATCACCTAATTTCACAGCTATCTGAAGTGGTGACCGTTATATAGCAGCTTATCTATGATACATTCAAGATACATCATACAATTTATTACTTGCCCATAAGCTAAAACACAGCCTGCTTAATACCTTTCCTTAAATTCCACCTCTATACTACAGTATACTTGAGGTCCATGCAAAAATGTAGCTACCTTTTATATAGGAAATGGATGATTAAGTCATTGGTGCTGTAAAAGCAACTTCATTTAAACATAACCACCCCCACCACCAAAAAAGGAAGAGGAAAAAAAATAATGAAAATATTAAGGGAAAAACCCAAGACACACTTCCTAGGGGAAAAAAAAAAAAGAAAAAAAACCCAGCATGTACTTTCTATCCTTGACGGAATGTATTAAATAAGCAAACACCACCAACAGGCAAAACAAGCACTACAA
>NC_043705.1:132618343-132640170 GCF_006229205.1 Suricata suricatta | reverse complement strand
ATTAAAGCAAAACTGAACCCTTGGGACTTCATCAAGATAAAAAGCTTCTGCAAGGCAAAGGAAACAATCAAGAAAACTAATAGGCAACCGACAGAATGGGAAAAGATTGTTGCAAATGACATATCAGATAAAGGGCTAATATCAAATAACTAGCATATTTTAAAAATCTTATAGCAAATTTTCCTAGTATAGAGAAACACAATGAAAATAATATTAATAGCATTATATATTAGTAAAGTACCACTTAAGTACCTATTTAAGCTAGAATTATGGGATTGACTTTTTAGATATATTTTTTTTCACTCTGCTGATCAATGAGGGTAGTACGAAGAATGTACAGGAGATCACTGTCCTGTGGGCTAGATGTCCTCGTGTGGTTAGGTTTAAGGGGAAAAAAACAAGGAAAAAACCAAGAGGAATAGAAAAATCTAGATTTGTTTCACTCTTTTGTGGAAGTGTTAGCGGAGAACAGAATCTCTTAATGTATTGCCCTCCAAGTCAATCAGGGGCTACATCTGTCCCAGTGAAGACATTTGCAGGACTGAGGAAGGAGGTAGATGAGAGTGAAACACAACATTTGGTTTCCTTTTGCTACATTGTCAATACCTATAGTAAATATTGAACAGATGGTATGTAGCTTTCTTTTAAAAAAAAAAGTGTTTTCAGGAAGGCAAAAATAGTTTTATTTTGAATGGACTACTTTGCATCCTGATTTTGATTTAATATATGAAGAAAAAGACAATAGATTACTTCTAACCACATAAGTGGAGGTAACTGGTCAATTACAACATACTATATGCTATTTCTGAGCAGGCGTTATATTCTGATTATTTAATCCAGTTATGATATGATATACATAATATTTCCAATAATGCTCTTGCTCAGAAAAGAAATATGGCATAGCTTTTATGGATATTAGTTGGGCTTTTAATCTTTAATAATTAGAAATATGGAAGCCTGAGAAAAGATTAATAGCTTATAAATCTGGATAAGAAAAGGAAAAGTTTATCACATTTTAATATCGCATTAGTTATACATATAATTTTATATTCTGATTGGAGAGTATTGATGTTTTATTTTCTCTATATTATATATGAAAGATATAAAATGCTATATTAATAAAAAATGTCTAAAAAATTAGAATTACCACATCATTCAATAAGAAAAACAACTTTTTCTCTTTTTTTAATAAGCATATTCTAGTTGTTGAATATTCTACTCATTGAAATGAGTTCAAAAACTGGCATTTTTAGATAAACTTCCCTTCCCATTAACAAACTGCAAGTCATTATTCTCAAGAGCTATGTGCATACTTAGTCATGTAGTCAATAATAAATACATTAAGGCAATGCATTTAATTAATGATTCTGGTGAGCTGCTTTACAGTTATTTTAGAATATTCTCACATTTTGATAGGGTTGATTTTTAAAATAAAATAAAATATACCTAGGTAACAAAAAGTATAATCATAATTGAGTATGCATCCTATCTAAGTGTCAAAATAGAATAATTGATGTTATTTGCAAACCAACCAATTAAAATATGTATCATTCACATAAAACATCATCAGACCTGTATGACATACAGTAGAAAGTAATCATGTGATGTTTGGCCTCTAGCAGTTTGTAGAACACTTATGTCATTAAAAAAAAATGGAAGAATGATAAAAAAAAATTGAAAAGAGAAGAAATGCAGTAAGAAGTATTGTAAGCCAAATAAACCAGATTAAGGATAATGCCCAGTGCTGGTCATTGGAATACAGAAAATTTGATTATCTACAAGACACATTAATGAATAAAATGATAGAACTGGAATCAAATTGGAGAAGGAATATCCAACTATTACTTCAGGCTTTCTGACTTGCTGTCAATGATATAAATAGAAAAATCAGAAGATTAACTGCTGGAACAGAAATGATGAAGACCCATGTTTTACTGAGTGCCTCTCTACACCTGAAACTGAGCTGTGCTGGAAACACCACATTTTAATCCTCTCAGTGCTGTGCAATTTTATAAATAGAAAATTAAATAATGTGCCTGTGGTGATACAAATATTAATGTAATCAAGCTGCAAAAGAATTTCTGACTGATTTGAAACCTGACACTCTTTATGCTACATTCCGTTGGTCTCAGAAAAGTAAAAGAAGGCATAATACCTATTGTTTATATTTAAATCATAAGAAAAATCAATATTGCTAGATCCACAAAGAGCAGTGCTAAATAGTTTAGAAATTAGCACCCTGTTATAAGTCAACATCTAGTACTATAAATCTAATAATGTTATATACCTAATAAGTTTGAGGGAAAGAACAGGATAACATGGTAGAAGTCTGTTCATTATTGGAAATAAAGGATCAGATCAGAAGTTAAGGGTCAGTGCTAGATACATGGAGTCATAAAATCACAAGTGAGCACCATGAAAGTTGAGGAGCTGAACAAGGGAGTACAAATACATAGAAGCAAATGGCCATTAAAAGAGCATTGGGGACGCCTAGAGATGCAAGGAGGCAAAAAAGGACTAAAAAGTGAGAAAGAGGCAAATCAATCAATAAATAATAAATACAATTATAGTAGAAAGTATTAAAAAACATTCCCCTAAAACCTACAGATATTACCATGTCCAGGAGTGTTTAAATTTATAATAAATATTAATTTTAATATTTGCAATCTATCAATAAGATGGGATACCCTTTTGTTCCAAGGTATATGTTAAGTATTTTATACTTTTACATAGCATTTTTAAAATTTTAGTGTCACATATAAAAAGAAAATTACAAATTTAAAATATAATCAGGTTAGTTGCTATATAGTTCAAGAAACCCTCTAATTTACTATCTCAAGTATTTGAAACTAATACCATATTTCTTTGTATTTTGAAAGGCTATGTGGTTTTGTGAGAAAATGATGCCAACTGCAAAGAATAAAATCGAAGTGCTATGCTCATGAGCTCATCAGGCTCATGGGATGCAGTTCATAACAATATTTTTGAAATCTTAGCAGAGAAAATAACTGTAATGTATTTATTTACATATTCAAAATCATCTTTAATCTGGAGATGTGTATTAGCACTTTAAAAAGATTATTTGCTTAGCCATGCAAGATCATTTTGGTATTTTAAATAATAATGGAAACAATCTAATTAGAATTTCTAGTGAAGATAATTTATTGATATATAGAGTTAAAACAGGCATTTTTTAAAAGAATCATATAATTAAGAATATTGAGAACTGAATGGTTCTGTTTTGCAAAAAAATAAAATAGCTTATTAAAGTTTGTAGAATGATCTCATATTCCATCTCTAGCTGCTAGAGCATGTCTTTCTTACCTTTAGATTTTATTCTAAAGTATATGTTTTACTATTTATTATTATTTTAATAGGATGATTTTTAAGATAAATCAAATTAAAACAAAACATATTTATTGATTAAATGCAACTCTCTCAGATCAAAAGGAAGTAAATTTTCTTATACTGAGAATATATGACAAATATCCAAAATGCTTGTCTATAAGTAAATATATTAAAAACAAACTTTTCCTAGTATAACAATAACTACTAACTCAATATTTCACAATGATGGTTTGTCCTTTCTCATTTGTCCAGAGCTGGTATAAGATTTTAATGATACACATTTCTTATCAATCTAATTAAAGATTAAAAATCCAATGTCCCTAACAAAGATTTTATGGCAATAGATATGAAATATATCATCAGAACTTCCTTTCAAAGATGAGCAGAGTACAAACTCGATGGCTGTCCCCATTATGCCAATGGGCTTTAAAAACATGAGAGAAGTGTTTAACTTAAAAAAATGCAAACATTTGCTTTCTGTCATGGTAACTGCCACCCTCTCTTTGTCAATAACCATTTGTGTACTAACTTATGAAAGATAGAAGAAAAAAATGGTAATATTCTTCTTTTGTCCCAATGGTGGTATTATCTAGCAATGACATTTGAAGCCTGATTCAAGTTTTAAATACGATAAACAAAATGGATGAGCTCATTTATTTTTCTCATGGCCTTTGCTTTTCTCATTTATAGATTATCCTCACAAGCTACAAAGCATAATTTGTTTCTCTAACATCTGAAATAAGTATACTTACTACATTTTATTTATTTTGCATTTTGCCATTTTACTTGGAGAACTGTTAAGGTAAATAAAAAACAGGTTCAGAGAATTTCAAAATTGCCAAATCTACACATTCAGAAAGGCTTTCAATTTCTTATCATTAAAAGCCTGCATCTAATCCCTAAAAGTTGTTTTCAAATGGCCATAAAATTAAAGATATCTAGTTACCAACAAGTTAAAGGGACAAATAAAAACAACTGGTAAATTCAATTGTGGAACACGAATACTAATGCATTATTTTCTTAATTTTACTGTAGTTTTAAATATTAAAAAATATAGTTTAGGGAAGAACACAATGAAATATCTCTAGATACCTTCCTGATAGACTAAACTTAACAAGATTAACAATAATAAGGATAACTTTTGTACAATGATGTGGGAGTGTAAATTAGTACAACCACTTCGGAAAAGTATTAGGCTGCAACTATTAAGGTTTCACATAAATATACCCCACAACACAGCATTTCATTCCCAGTATACCACGATAAAAATGCATGCACGTGTCCTCTAGATTTCAAAGACAAGAATGTTCATAGTTGTATTATTTTTAATAGTAACTGGAAACAGCTAAATGCCCAACAGCCGAATGGATGACTTACGGTATATTCATACAATGGAATAATCTACAATAACAAAAAAAGTTAAAAAACTAAAAAAATCCTACTGATTTAATCAACAAAATGAATGCTTTATAAAAGAGTAATGTTCAGAAGCTGAATACAATAGAACCAAACTGATTCACATTATAGAAAATACAAAGACAAAATTCATCAATATTGTAAGATGTCAGAAGGAAAAAACGTTACATCTGGGAAGAGAGAGAGGCAGTGAACATATGCAAGGTTTCCGAAATGCAGGCAATACTCTGTTTTACTATGTTCAACTTGCAGTAATTTATCTGTAGGCACATGATTTATGTAGTATCTTCCATGTACACTTCAATTATGTTTTTAAAGTTTATTTCTAAAAGCCTGACCTATTTCAATTACAGTCTAGGAATATATTTGTCTTATATTTTATGGAATATATTCTGGGCTATGTGCCAAGCAATATTTTAAGCACTGGAGATCCAAAGGTGCATGAAAAGCAAGATCTTGGTTCAACTGGGGTTTACATTCTACTTGGAGGTGATAAAAAAAAGAGTAAATTAATTTTAAAAATAGCATTGAAGAACATGAGAAAATAGGCTACTGTAACAGATAGCTACTTTAGGGAAAAAGGCATTATTTTTAATTGGATAAGATTAAACATGAAGGATGAAGGTAAAGCCATAGAAACATAGGAGAGAAGGCCATTTCAGACAAAAATAAAAAATAATAATATGTTCAAGTGCTCCAAGGAAGTTTTGGCATATATGAAGACGGGAAAGCATGATAGTACAGTTTGGTGGATATAAGTGAGGATCAAGTTGGAGAGGGAGGTTGTGTGAGGTCATATCAGACTTTAGAGGCCTTGACGAGAACTTAAGTAGTCTTTTCTTATACATAAAATTGAGCTTCTTTGAAGGGTTTTGAAAGAGGATAACAACATCTACTGATTTATATTTTTAAGAAGTTACTGCTAGCTGGTATATCATAGAGAATTTAAGAACAGCATTTGCTGATGAAAGCAAATGGGAGGAGATCATTGCAGAAGAAGTTGTAGTGATTTGAATTAGTGTGAGACCAGCATATATGAAATACAGCTATATAAGATATATTTAAATATATTTTAGAGGTGTATATATATATGTACATATATATACATGTGTATATATGTGTGTATATATATGTACATATATATACATGTGTATATATGTGTGTATATATATGTATGTGTGTGTGTGTGTGTGTGTGTGTGTGTGTGTGTGTGTGTATAGAACTTGGTATACTGAATATATAGAATTTGATCTGTTAGGAAAGGATGATATGATGATACAATCAGTTAAGAGGAAAGAGGGCAGGTCTGTGGAGTTGGGGTACTAAGAACTGGGTGTGGTAGCAGCAGGGATGCCCTTTCATTATAATTTGAGCAGAGAAAAGGAATTAGAATTTAGGTACCAGGTCATGTACAGATTTGGGGGACATGGCCTGAGATAGTAACTGTCCCACGGTTTTAGAAAGTTTATAATTGTTAGAGGAGTAGCGACCATCAACTTGAGGTCCAGGGTCAAGGAGGTATGAAGTGTGGCTGGTGATGAGGTATAAAGGATGGAAGAGGAGGGGGCAGGCTCCATTGTGATTCAGCTACCCTGAAGTATGCCCCACTGGACAAATCTGTGAACTTGTAGGAAATGACTTTACACAAATGAAGATAATAATATCTGCCCAACATCCAGAAGTCCCAGAAAAGACTTCCAGTTAGCATGACTAACTACGCACATACAAATAAATTACAAATGGTAATTTATATAATGATAAATATATAATTAATAAGTTAATTGAAATCTAAGTTTGAAATACACATTAGTTTCCCAACTTTTTCAGTATATGAAGTCTATGTTCAATAAAAGATTATAATAGATTCATATTTTCTCCACTGCAATATATTTTACCAAAATGTGTTATATTTGTATTTTATAAAATGCTAATTTTCTTAGGCAGTAGTTTATAATGTTTATATTTGAGAGAGAGACAGAGTGTGAGCAGAGGAGTGGCTGAGAGAGAGGGAGACAGAGAATCTGAAGCAGGCTCCAGGCTCTGAGCTGTCAGCACAGAGCCCGACGTGGGGCTCGAACCCAGGAACCGTGAGATCATGGCCTGAGCAGAAGTCAGATGCTTAACCAACTGAGCCAGCCAGAGTCCCCATCTTAAGCAGTAATTTTTTAATGAAAGGCAATAAATGGGAGGGAAGGTACTGGTTTTGGAAAGAAATTAACATGCAGAAAAATAAATTGTGGAACACCCAGGAGAAATGTGCACTTTGATAAACATCTGTAACATAAGCTCTGAATTAGTATTTACTTAGAGCTGAAAGATCAATAACCACTGAACACAACCTGACGTGAAGCAGTTGTTATGTTAAATATTTCATGTCTTTTGAAAAATCAAAACTTTGTAAAGAATACTTTTTTTGGTTGGTATCGTTAGAGACCTAAGTATCAGCCAAGAATAAACTACTCTTGTATAGTTTATTGATTAGAACAATCTAGCCTTTTCATTGAGTTAATGTGTTGCTTTTTCATTTTAAATGTTTGGCATTTCCTTTAGTAAAGAATGGGTATCATTTCCAGGACGCTGACAGAGTATCCCAGTTTACTTCTTTCTGAAAGCCACAATTTTACACTCGGAAGAGTCAGCAATTTCACGATGCTAATACCAAATTTGTGTTAAAAATACCTTTTTGCATACACATGAAATCCTCCTTAGCACTGGACTGGAAATAGAGTGAGATGTTTTCTCAGAAAAACAAGCTGTTCCCAATGGCTACACATCTCCAGAGTCACACGAGAGCATCCTTCAAAGTCAGTGAGAACATTTCATCTGAAAGGGTGATTCATGCCTTGACAGTTTCCAACCAGTGATACACATGCTACCGATTGCCATTTCCTGGGTTCTTTTATTATTCAAGTGAATGATAAATGGATGCAAGTACATTCTTCTTAATGAAACTTCCAGAAATTCTGTTTTAAAAACTCTGAAATAAATAATTTTAAATTTCACTTTATGTCATGCTTTTAATAAATCCAGGGAAAAGAGTCTCTAGATATCATGGACAATGCAAAATGTCACAGATGTGGGCATCCTACATAATTATAGGAAAACGAGTTGAGAGAAAGATAATACATAGGGTGCATGGGTGGTTCAGACAGTTGAGTGTCTGACTCAAGATTTCAGCTCATGTCATGATTTTCTCTCTAGGATTTGGGGATTGTGGGACCAAGGCCATGCGCCACACGGGGCTCTGTGTTGGGTGTTATGCATACTAAGGGTCTTTCTCTCTCTAGCCCTACCCACCATGCCACTGGCACTCTCTCTCTAAAATAATAATAATAATAATAATAATAATAACAATAAATTATCTGCATGCATATAAGAATCATATATCTTATTCTCTGCATATTTACATGTATTTACATTTAGAGAGTGAGTGTGTGTGTATATACATACACACGCTATCTTGAAAAATGACCTAATTGATGATGGTCACCTGAAACATTTAAGGGAAGGAGTGTAGACTTAGTTTCCGGTATTTTTAAGAGTTTCCGAACAACAAAGATCTATATCAGGGCTATTCTTAGAAGTCACATAAGGTCCTGGAGAAAGAGGTCCATGAGGACTGGAACATATTGAAGAGATTGGAATTACTAGAAGGATAAAGAATGGCAGAGGGAAGAAATAGGGTGTTTCAAAATAATAATAGTAATAAAAATAATTTTAAAAAGAGTTGAAAATAGGAAAAGAAGAAGAAGGAACCATTGCTGTGGACTGACCTGTGTACCTCCAAAATCCCTAAGCGGAAGCCCTACCCCCTCAGCGTGATGGTATTTGGAGAAGGGCCTTTGGGTAGGCAATTTGATTTAGATGAAGTCATGAGGGTGGCCCTC
Organism: Suricata suricatta; assembly: GCF_006229205.1. Taxonomy (NCBI): domain Eukaryota; kingdom Metazoa; phylum Chordata; class Mammalia; order Carnivora; family Herpestidae; genus Suricata; species Suricata suricatta. Next base: position 132,631,519 of record NC_043705.1, on the reverse strand, counting down.
ATATGAGAATAGTGACCTTATAAGGACAGACAGACATCTGAGAGCATGCTCTCTGCCATATGAGGACCTGGCAATGGCCATCTGTAAGCAGGAAGTTCAAGGAGAGCACTTGCCCGTTAAGTGAATTAGTGAGCACTTTGATCTTGGACTTACCAGCCTCTAGAACTATGAGGGGAAAAAAAATCCTACTGTGTAGGCCACATGCTCCAGACTGTATGAAGAAGGACAAAAGAGAAAAGAGATGTAGTGTGGAAGGACATACAGACAGAAGCAGGGCTGGAAACAAATTAATCCTGAGACAATGAAGATGGGGAAGATTCAGACTGATATTATTGATTTATAGAGAGTTTAGTGTTCTGATTTTATGTAAAAATGTATTATGCAGTAAAATCACATGCTACCTTTACAATAAGTAGAAAAAAGTCTATATGCATATATCTATAGGCACATATATGTTCACATATATATGTTCACACATTATTTACAGATGTATAAAGGTTGTTGGGTAAAAATTCTAATTTTGGGATACTTCAGCTGAGTAGGGGATGGAAAAGAAGAAAAGTAAGTTGTTAATCTTATCAGTTGACTTAAACTGAGCATCTCCCATTTAAGGAATTAACAGAATGAATATAAATCAGAAAAGCAAAACATTTAAGAAGAAAATGAAATGTCCATTGATTATGTGCCAGGGATGGACACATAACTCAGAGTGGGTTCTGCCCCTGGGTGGCCAACCAGAGACTTTGAGAGCAAATCACAAAACTGAGATCAAGAATGTGGAAGCTCAGAGAAACATTTTTTTCCCCCAATGCCTCCAATATCACCAGACAGTTAGCTTAGGGGAGACTGGTGTGCCTCACTCATTTGGTTTTTCCCACTGCTCTGCAATGATCCAAGTGTGGGTGAGCAGGTCAACTGTCACTGTTAGAACTGTATGCTGAATAGGGCTTTTGTAACGACGTAAGAGCAAATGATATGCCCGGGACATTTCAAAGATTGAATGAAAATTGTAATTAGCCACATACTACTAGAAGTTTTGCTTTACTCCATTCTTTTAGTTTTTATATGCTCGAAATATGCTCAACATTTTTTTGTGAACATTCCTACAAATGTTATGCTTTAAACATGAGGAAGAGACATTCAGAATGGGAGACTAAATAACTTTTTCCCTACTTCGGAGTCATCTCATTCACTCATTTAAAGACAGATCAGTAAGAAACAAATTTCCATATTCTCATTCGAAATCCATCTTTGTTAATCATACCAGGTTATATCTGTATAGCCTCTAAGCTATGAAATGACTTATCAAAGTGAAATCTGCTTTTTATAAAATGATGTTGCTTAAAAGTTGAATATTTCCTACTATAAAAGTAAAAAAAAGGGGGGGAGGTGGTTGACTTTGCTACACATTCTATTTTTAACCTAAAATTTACAAGTTGCTGTTTGTATTGTTACAATAGTGAATAAACTACCTAAAAGAGCTGTACAAAAGAATTTGACATTCTTTTTTTTAAAAAAAAAATAATGTTTATTTACTTTTGAGAGAGAGAACGAGCACAAAGGAAGGCGAGAGAGAGAGAGAGAGAGAGACATAGAATCCAAAGCAGGCTCCAGGCTCCAAGCTGTCAGCACAGAAGGTGATGTGGGGCTCAAACTCTAAAACCTGAGCCGAAGCTGGATGCTTAACTGACTGAGCCATCCAGGCACCCCAAGAATTTGATACTCTTTAAATCATATTTGGACACAGGAACCAAAAGCCCAATATACTCATATTAGTAGAAGTACAATGTACTTATTGGGGACAAGAAAAGTACACATTAGATACATTGTTTTCTTTAATTAGGGATAATTATACTTTACATTCTGCTTTAGAAAACATCCTTCTGGTTTGATTTTTTTCAGCAATGTATAATGTCGAGCAATATAACAATCTCAGAGTAATGGTATAATTATTATATATTCAATAATATTCTATACCTTTGTTTTCTGAAAATTCACATGATTTATTTATAAAAGGCAGAACTTAGAACTGCTTCTTAGACTTGCTATATCAGTTTCCCATTGCTCTTGCACCAAAACACCACAATTTTAGTAGCCTCTGACATTACAAAGTTATTATAATTCTTTAGGTCAGAAGTCTGAAATGAGTCATAACTGCACTAAAATAAAAGTGTCAGTGGGGCCACACTCCTCTCTAAAGGCTCTAGGGGAGAACCTTTGCCTTCTTCCGGTTTCTAGCGGCTTCTCATGGTTCTTAGTGCTCTGTCCTCTTCCTCTGCATTCCTAGCCAGCAGCAGCAGCTTGGAATTCTTCTCAAATATCATCATTCTGTCCCCCCATATGCCTCCTTTTTCTACTTCCTTTTATTATTATTATTGGGGGTAGAGCGGTAGAGGGAGAGAGAAAATCCTAAACCGGCTCCATGCCTAATGAGGAGCGCAATGTGGGGCTCCATTTCAAGACCCTGAGATCATGACCTGAGCTAAAATCAAGAGAGGGATGATTAACTGAGCCGCCCAGGAGCCCCCACCCTGTGATTACAGAGGACCTACCGGGATCATCCAGGGTCATCTCCCTATTTTAGATTAGCTGATTAGCAACCTTATTTCCATCTAGATTCTTTTTTAAGTTTATCTGTGTATTTACTTATTTTGAGAGAGCAATGCATGCATATGGGAGTGAGGCAGAAAAAGGAAAGAGAGAGAATCCCAAACAGGCTCCACACTGCATGGCAGTGCCTAGCCTGGGACTTGAACTCAGGAGCCAGGAGATCATGACCTGAGCCTACATCAAGGTCAGTCACTTAGCCTACTGAGTCACCCAGGTGCCCCTCACATCTCGTCTTCATCGTCCTCTGTCATCTAACATATTCACAGCTTCCAGGAATTAGGACTGAACATCTCTGGGAATCATTATTCTGCTCACCATACTAGCCGTCCATATGACCACACACAACCCTCGTCCAAGTCTTTAAATTTTTCAAGGTATTATTGTAACTTCCCTCATAAAACTGACTTTCAAAAGTTAAAGCACTTCATTTATCTGAGATTATAAACAATTCAAGTGAAGCTTTGTTGATAAAGTGCTAGTTAATCAAGCTGATTCTTCTGGTAGATTAAGAAACAGAAGTGGCTCCTCTGAGTGGCTCAGTTGGTTAAGCATCCAAATTTAACTCAGGTCATGATCTTATGGTTCATGAGTTCAAGCCCCATATTGGACTCTGTGCTGAAAGCTCAGAGCCTGCAGCCTGCTTCAGATCCTGTGTGTCCCTCTCTTTGCCCCTCCCCAGCTCATTCCCGTCCTTTCTCTCCCTTTCTCTTAAATAAATAAGCATTAAAATTTTTATTTAATAATGTTTTTTAATGTTTTTATTTATTTTTGAGAGCGAGAGAGAGACATGTGTGAGCAGGGGAGTGTCAGAGAGAGAAGGAGTCACAGGATCTGAAGACAGGCTCCAGACTCTGAGCTAGTGGTCAGCACAGAGCCTGACGTGGGGCTTGAACCCATGAGAACCGTGAGATCATGACCTGAGCCGAATTTGGACACTTAACCAACTGAGCCACCCAGGTGCCCCTAAAAATTTTATTAAAAAAAAAAAAAAGACACCTGGATGGCTCAGTCGGTTAAGCATCCAACTGTTGGTTTTGACTCAGGTCATGATTTCACGGATCATGGGTTCAAGCCCTGCCTCAGGCTCTGTGCTGACAGTATGGAGCCTGCTTGGGATTCTATCTTCCTCTCTCTCTCTGCCCTCCTCCTGCTTTTTTGCTCGCTCTCTCTCTCTCTCTCTCTCTCTCTCTCTCTCCCTTCCTTCTCTCAAAAATAAACATAAAAAATTTAAAAAATAAAAGAAACAGAATGTGATTAGTTGTGTGTGTGCGCACATGTGTGAATCATAGAGCAGTTGGTGAAAGAGTTGTTGTGAGCATCATTGATAAAAATCTACTACTATAATAATCTTGCATATTTGCTCCAAGATAAGTTTCATTATTTCACTAGTCACCTTATACCTGCAGCTGAAACTGTAGATTCATATCTGGGTTCTTTATACAGTTCGCATGCACTTCAAAGACTGGGCTTAAATCACAAGCAGGAAAGCAAGGTAAAAAACATACAGTTCCCTAATTAGAATATTGGCTATAGGAGATTTCATCTATTTTTTGAAATGCTTGTAGAATAAAAATACATATTTAAAGAATAATTTGGGGTTGGAAGAAAGCAAAATATTCAGTCATTAGTCAATTACATATATTTTATATTACATATTTGTCAGATCTAAAAAGTAATACTTCTAGGGGCACCTGGGTGGCTCAGCCCATTAGGCAACCTACTTCAACTCAGGTCATGATCTCATGAGTTCGAGCCCCATGCCAGGCTCTGTGCTGACAGCTCAGAGCCTGAAGCCTGCTTTGGATCCGGTGTCTCCCTCCCTCTCTGTCCCTTCCCCACTAGTGCTCTGTCTCAAAAATAAATAAATATTAAAAAAATTCAAAAGCAAATATAATGAATAAAGTCCTTCAAAAGTGAACAGTTTTTTTAAATTAAGGAAATGACTTCTTAATACCTATAATGAAATATCCAAAATGTGTATGTTTATAGGTTTTGGGAAGTTTCCATTTCAATAATTTAAAAGGTTGTTCAAGACAGTCTCTTCCTTGAAATTCACCTTCACTGGTGGGGTTTCCTTCTCCCTCTCCAGCTTCTGTTCTCAGTCTGGTGTGCTGGAGTTTCTCCATGCCCGTCCTATCTGTGTCAGATTGCTCCAGGTTCTGGCCTTGTGTTTTGCATCTTTTCATTCACGTCCAAACCCTTCATTTTAAATGCGGTCTATGGAGGTGGGCTCCTGATTTCCTACCTGCAGGTTATAGATGGCCCTCATCTGAACCCCACAGGTGTGTCTTCACCTGACTCCACGCCCTACTTAGCCATCTCAGTCTAAAACTATACATAATTTAGTTCTTCATATCTAACCGCCTGTCCTCCTTCCTGGGTCAAACTTTGTACAGCTCAATTTCTTCCCTTAGAGATAGCAACTACCTTCTTCTCCTTCTCCTTCTCCTTCGTTATTCTTCCTTAAATAATCTCTATTATTTAAAGCACTATGTGGGGCTTGAGCTCATGACCCTGAGATCAACAGTCACAGCCTCTCCCAACTGAGTCAGGTCTGTGTCCCAGCAACTTCATCCTTCTAATGCTCAAGATGAGCAAACAAAATGTACCCTTTACCCTCACTGTCCCCCACTCCCCTAAATACAACACAGTGTCAAGTCCTGTCAGCTTTGATTTCAAGATACACCTCTTTTCCCACCTCCACTGCTTTCACTCTGCTGCAAGTCACCATCTTTTCTCCTCCAAATTATTGAAATAATTCGACTATTGAATTCTCCATTTCTAGCTCCCCTTCAGTCCAGTTGCTACCATGTGGCCAGAGTTCCTTGTTGAAATGTAGCTGATTAGTCACCTTACTCCTTTCTGTATTCTTCAACTTCCTTTACCACCTAACATGGCAGATATGAGATCAAGTCATTTCTCTGATCAGAAATATCTAAGACTACCCCAAATCTCCCAGGAAAAAATACAATGACCAAATACTGATCTACAGAATCTATACACAATCTGGTTTCCATAGTCTCTTAATGACATCTCCTTCTATGCCCCATTTCTGTGACTTCATCCCAAATATTCTAGCATTCTTGCTATTCTTCTATAGGCCATGCATGTTTCTCCTCAAGTCAGTACTTGCTTTTCACTCTGCATGGGGTGTTATCAGATATCAGTTTTGTCCATAACCATACTGCCCCCAGGGCTTTATTCAATGTCACCTGCTTAGTGAGGGCTTCCAAGCTGTAAAAGCCAAAATATAAACTAAAATTTTCTTCTTCAAAATCTTCATTCCACATCCCACTTTGATTTACCCCCTCAATAACGGCATTATCTATCAGTAATATATTATTTCCCTTGTATAACATTGCTCTTCTCAAATAGAATGTAACTTACATAAATGAATTTAATATTTAATATAGTAAAATACAATTTAGTATTTAGCATGACTATTTTTGCGTTAAAACTATGATAAATTGTCTTAGAGGGAGAATTTCAATCACCAGAATTGAAAAGCTTACTGAATAATCTTTTGGATTTTATACATATTTATAAATATATATGTGTGTATATATATAAATGTTTATATGCATAAATGCATATATAAATATATTATATATAATATGTACTTAAATATATAGATTCATATTTCTTTATATTTATATTAATCTTACTGAATAATATTATATATAAAAATATATAAATATACTATAGTTTATATCTAAATATATAGATTCATATTTATTTATATTTATATTAATCTTACTGAATAATATTTTGGATTATACATATAAATATATAAATATGTTATATCTTTAATCTAAATATATATATTTATATTTATATTTATATATTTAGAGAGAACCAATCAGCCAATAAACAGGTTCTCTGAAAAAGCAACAAATTGCATAAAACTAAAATAGTTTGTTTGTATATTCATGGTTCATTAAATTGTATCACATGGAAGCTAAAAATGCTAATTTGACATGACTAAATATATAAACAGTACAGAAAAATTGGGAGATACACATTTTTGTAGCAGCACATTATCCAACTCAACGGCTGTCGGTTAAGTGTCTGACTACAGATTTTGGCTCTGGTCATGATGCCGCAGTTCATGACATGGAGGGCCAATGGGAGGCCCCACTCACACTCTCTCTCAAAATAAACAAACTATAAAAATATAAATAAATAAATTATATACAAATTTTATGTTAGTTTAATATTCAGGTTCCACCAATTTATCATATTCAGATTGATTTAAACTGTTAAGTTTAACTTCTTGAATGATTTCTTTATATTTTGATACTTTGTATTATTTCTTATTGGTTTATTCTCACAAGTTCCACATAGGAAGTCTGCCTTTTCCCACCTCTGGCCATGGACTGAAAATTGCTTTTCAAAATTGGTATATTAATTTTCACTTCCACAAGAGATAACTATAAATAAGGGTTTTATCACACCTTTGCTAACATTGGTTTCAAAAATTATTTGTATGATGATCCAATATGTTTAAATGGCATCCAGCCTTCATTTAAATCCCATTGATAACTGTGAGTTTCACTCAGACAGATATTTTTATTTAAAATACTTTTGGCATTAGGTAGATTGAAAATAATCATATCAAGTGAAATAGCTAGTCACACCGGATTGTGTATAGTCATACATAAGTCATATGTACTGCCCCAAAGGCATAAGTATAATGACAATAAAAATCTATTTGAAGATCCTTGTGATCACAGAAAGAGAAGTGAAATGGGAAGGATAGTTGAATTCCTTTTGTTTTTCCAGTGGAAACATCTGCAAAGTCCAAATTCATCTTCCTGGCAATTTATCTATTACATGCCATTTAGTGTGAGTAAAATATTAGGTAAGGCACAGTCTAAGGGAGCTCAGTTAAGTAAAATAGTTACTTTATTCAATATTTCATTCAAATACATACATGTAGGAACTGAACTTTGTTCATTTTATTCTCAGATTACCAACAGGTTTCCTAAATTGATGTAGCCACACAGTGTAGAAGTTTACATAGCGGAATTTTCTGGGATCTACAGACGCAATATCCAGGTATGTCAGAGTACAATAGAGTGAATATTCCTCTTAAACCTGCTCCCATATTTCCCTGAAACCCATTTATTTTCCTGAACATCTCTTCCAGGAACATATGCCACACTTAAAAGTCAAAACGCTGACAGCAATGATAGAGATACTAAATTATTTAATTTGTTCTGACCTTCTCTACTATTAAAAATGTTTTAATAGAGGATTACTTAAATAAATGGTATTGTATCCATACAATCACCTGCGATACTCAAAATGTATACTCTTACTATGGCAGAGACATCAACCAACATGAAATGATGCTGATCTAATAGGAAGAGAAAGCTGTACAGCAATGTGTGTCCCTAATATTGAACCAGAGCTAAATGTCATAATGGTCTCCTGGATTCTTGCTAAACAGTCATGATTTTTCTATAAACGCACATGGAACAGTGAACACACTATAAAATTAGTTGGGTATAATATTGAGCTGTGTTCATTGTATCTGTTTGCATATGCTTATATGAATGCATACATCTGTGTATAAATGAATCTTTAAATTTACATCTATATTTTAGAATTATATATAGTTATCTACATGAATTCATTAAAAATGACTTTGAAAATACATACCAAATTGGTAACAATGGTTAAATAGATTCTATTAAGGAGTAAAGTTCAAGATGCATTCTAGATTTCATATTTCTGTATTTTTAAACAAATTATAAACGTAGATAATATGGAGGAGGATGGGAATGAGAGAATAAGGAGGTTTATCCATAACTTACAACACGTTCAAAATGAAGATGATTTACTTCATCCATAAGAAAATAAGAATACTGACATTTGTACAAATGAACAAAGGGCAGAGAGAGAGAGAGAGAGAGAGAAGCCAAGACACAGAGTCTTAATTATAGAGAACAGACTGATGGCTACCAGAGGGGTGGGGTAGGGGATGGGTTAAATAGGCGATGGGGACCAAGGAGTACCCTAGTAATGAGCACAGGGTGTTCTCTGCAAGTGTTGGATCACTATATTGTACACCTGAAACTAATACTACACTGTATGCTAACTAACTTGAATTTCAATAACAAAACAAAAATGCTGCCATTTCTTATAGATCATATTTAACCACAATAGCTGGAAGATTTAGTCTGCTGAGTCAATTCTCATCAAAAAATCATCAAATACATTGAATCTATGACAATTTACCAACATTGGTGTAGATCTTTATAAACTCCAACCTATTTTCACACCTTGTATTATTTGGTTCTCATTCCTATTCTTATCTCCTTTTGCAGATGAGGAAAAATGGCCTATATACAAGAGACATCAACACAAGTAATCTAGGTCAAGATCAAGTTCTTCTGTCAAATCACTAAGCTCAATAGTTTTTTTATTGTGCCATACATCACTACCTATTAAGAACTACGCTTTTAAAATCAAAATGTTTTCCTTTTACTTCTGGAGACTTTGAACATTATAAATTACTCTAAGCACATGGAATTACTAGTGTGAACACCCACTCTTGACATTCCAAACATATACATACTCCAAAAAAAAAAAAAAGCAAAAGCTATTACAGAATAGAAAGAATCAGTATCTTTCATTTACTTAACATTTATGTAAAGGCTCATATGAAAAAAATTGAAAAGAAATATGTCTTCAACCTCCACATGTGCATTTTCTTTTTTCTCATTTTGGGTTTCTTCTTGTTCATACAAATGATAGCATATGATAACACGGCCCAATCTCTCAGTTTACAGAAGAAACAATACTGATAACACAAACTTCCATAGTTTGCATTAGAAACTTAATGGAACATCTACAAGGTGAAATCCATTCCAAGCAAGAGAAGAGGGATCATCACAGAGCGCCCAGAATGAACTATACCTGGGCAGTCGCCTCCTCAAACCATGTGTTGCCTGATGGTTTGCTGCACAGTCTTTAGGTTTTCCTACAGCAATGGTTTTCAAGGAGAGAGGGATGCAAGTCACCTCCCCCTCCCCCAAGGAAATAGTTAACAATGCCTGCAGATATTTTTGGTTGTCACGATCTGGAGATGCTGCTACTGGTATTGTGTGGGTAGAAAACAGAGATGCTGCTAGGGATCCTACCGAGCACAGGACAGCCTCCCTACCCATGAGAATTCTACAGCCTACCATATTAATAGCACCAAGGTTAAGAACCCCTTACCTAGCGGTGCCTGAGTGGCTCCATTGGTTAAGCCTCCAACTTCAGCTCAGGTCATGATCTCAGGGTTCAGGAGTTTGAGCCCCAGGTCAGGCTCTGTGCTGACAGCTCAGAGCCCAAAACCTGCTTTGGATTCTGAGTCTCCCTCTCTTCTCTCTGCCCCTCCCCTACTCACATTCTCTCGAAAATAAACAAGCATTTAAAGCATTTCACAAAAAGAAGGCCTTACCTAAAATATAGTTCTATAGGCATGTATAATGCAACTACAGGAAAGGCATATATTAAGCAAGTTAAAAAATTTGAAATCCTGCCCTTGTTAAAACAGAAAAGCAAAACAGCATCTTACATACTTGCAGTCTTTAATCTCGCCAGTTTTCTTCTCACTTTTCACTTAACTACCCTGTATCAAGAATAGGGATTTGAGGTAAGTAAACCTTTTTAGATCAATAAGTTCAATATATCTTATCCTAAATCCATTGAAATGTATATGTATGTCCAGATTCTAAAGGATGATTATATCAGGTTGCAAATATATGAGGTTTACTTCAAACTTCTAATCAAGAACAAGGCAAATGCAGGGCGCGTGGGAGACACACACTTGTGGATATGTGGTTTGTATTCATCAGACCACAAAAATCAACATGAAGCACAACAAAGATATTTATATACATCAACAAAAAGTACTATATATTTACTATATATAGCACCCTTCATCTAAAGAATTTATGAAGTTGGGCTGACTCATTCATTCCCATGACTCCACTATATCCATCTGAAACAGAGCATCAGGAGGAATAATTTCCAATTGCCCAATGTGCAGATTTTATTCAAGCACGGGATGCTATTGACCACGTTTGCAACTGTGATAGCCAACTATATTCAACCTGCACTAGACAAAGTTACAGTTAGAGTTTCCCAGCTCCTACCTTCTTTCTACTATCATATTTTCCCTCACTCTTGGGTAATCATCAGTTGGATATTTCTGTGGCATCTAAAAGAGTGAATCCTCATGTTCTACCTCTCTCTTGTCAGGAAATCAGATTTGACCATTGGCGTCATTTTTCCCCCCCTTTGGTCTTTCCCCTTCTTAAGTTAGCTATGGCTGTGAAAATCATCAGTATTACAGTTTATAAAATACTTATCCAACAAGGCATTAAATGAATGCCTTATTAACAGAATGAGTGGGCCGACCAACACTAGGTTAATTCATTATCAAGAAGCCCAGAATTAACTACCTAACAGGAGGCTGGAAAGAAACTGGCACGGATGATTGGTGCTTGGACCAGCCTGTGAGAGGGCAGAACTACTTCTGGATCAGGATCACACCCCGTGTTTCCCTCCCACATCCAACAAAGTACACCAGAGATCCAGTCTGGACTTCAAACTCTTGATTTAGAATATTTTCTGCAGTAAGACAAATCCACTAAAATAAAAGAGAACAATTACTACATAAGGAAAGCCCCCTGCTTTGAGAAATCGGTGGGTGATCTCGGAGTGGAAATGAAGGTTCCAAAACGCTGTCAGAGCTTAAGGTTATTTTATGTATTTGTTTGCTTGCTTGCTTATTTATTTATTTATTTATTTATCTATCTATTCATTTATTGGGCTGCACAATAAAATCTTTCTCTGATCTGTCTCTCCCAGCTCAAAGCAGTGATGCCATCACCTGAACAAACAGAAGACCATAATATTTTAGCTAAGAATTTTATTTCACAATTTCTTGATCTCTAGCAGGGAAATAGCAAGGAGCATTTACTCTTGCTGAATCTGAAAGTTCATTACGTACAGCAGGATTGATATAAGGAAATACTGTAACAATTAGCCAATAAAATTGTATATTTTCACCTGTTACATGACAGGTTTTTCCCAGTTCCACATCTGTACGCCAAACATCACACACACACACACACACACACACACACACACACACACACACGCATGCATAAGGCACAATTTTACCGTGATTTTTAGACTCAGCCGTTAATAGAAAGAATTGCTATTCCCACAGGTTCAAGAAGTTAAGAAAGGGAAATGAATCAGAGTTAACAAACATAAAGGCATATACTAAATAAAGTGTGCTACTGATCACAGGAGCCTACCTAATTCCTTTTTATGCATCATTTATAGTGCCCTTTAAAAGAAGTAAAAGTTTCATCTTAAGCTTTAATAAGCACTTATGGAAGCAATTCAGGGGGAAAAAAAAAAAGAATGAAGAGAGAAAAGAGAAAATGAGCCTTCCTCTCCTGCCGCTTCCAGACCCCAGCTCTCATGTCATTTTAAAGGATCCTGGCAAGGCAATAATTAAAAAAAAAAACAAAAAAAAAAAAACACTACCAAAATTTCAGTTTCACCGTCCCCGTTTCGCTTCTGACCATGCTCTCCCTCACTTTCACAGTTAGACAGACATGACAGCTCAATCTGATGCCATCACGACTCAAATGTGCCTTGCGGACTATCCTTCCAACTTCTTCGGGGGCAGGGGCTGGCGCATAAACGGCGCATCCACAGAGAAACATAAACAGACACCCAGCCGGCTCTCAGACTCACATTCCAGAGGCTCCACGGCAACGTTCCTGGATGAGAAAATGTCCAGGAAAAAAAAATGTATTCTAGCCACAAGCTTTCCGAAGCATCAGCCACAACTTTCCCATTTAGCCCGGATCCTGTGCCGCCTATCCGGGAGGAGGATCTCCCCAAATACTGTTTTTGACTCGGACCGGTAAGCAGCCCCACTGTGCAGGGGTGGGGTGGGGGGGAGGAAAAAAAATAGTAATGTCACTATGGAGTAAAGTGTCATCGCTTGAAGCCTTACCTTGGCTGACTTGCCCTAACGGGCAGAGAGGAACTTAATTTACGAGACGCGAGGAGGGGCACCCCCAGGGCTCCGCGCGTCGCCGCCGTCCTCGGAGAGCCCCAGCCCGGTCCTCGCTCCTGCGCCCCGGGCTCCGCGGCCCCGGCTGCCGCAGCTCCCGAGCGCTCCCCTGATTGGCTGGCGCCGCCTGCCCGCCGAGCCGCTCGGCTCCCGCCTCCCCTCCCGCCTCCCCTCCCCTCCCCGGCCTCGGCCGTCCCCTCCTGCTTCTGCCTCCTGCTCCGCACCCCGCCCCCATCCCGACCGTGTCCGCTTCGGGGCTGCACAGATTCTGGAGCACACAGAACGGACACCCTTTAGAGCCCTCTCTGCAAGGTCAGGTGCAAAGCAATGCTCTTAATTAAAATATAAAAAATAAAAATGGGCACCAAAAAAAGCAATAAAAATAAGAACTAAATTTAAAAAGCCCTCTACAATCATCTCATGTAATGCCTACAAGACCTGTGATGTCGGTGCCATCACTATCATCCCTG
>NC_043705.1:132552270-132618243 GCF_006229205.1 Suricata suricatta | reverse complement strand
AAAAAAAAAAAAAAAAAAAAAAAAGACAGGATTCCGAGACTGTTTAGACCGTCGTTCTCGGCGGGGAGGAGAACCTAGGGGGCGAGAAGGGGTAGACTGTCAGATGGAGTGGGAGTCGGCGTCCGGAGGGAACCCGAGGAGAGGCAGGCACGGCTGTGGCAGGCTGGTAATAAATTCTCCCGTTTCTGTGCAAAGTCGTCACAGCCTGCTAAACATTCACCTGCTGGCTCATCCATCAGTGATCCATAGTCCGGTGGTAGCCGTGAGAATTAGCTGGAATGACACCCTTTAATGCCTCACCCCCAAGTACGCGAGGCATGGAGGGTTGATAGGAGATAGAGCGCTCCCTTCGAGGTCAGCTTTCTGTTTGGAAAGATAAATAGGAACTCCGATGTCTCGCCTCCCCACTTTTGCCTGCACCAGGAAAACGCTCCCTCATACATAAACTTCTCACCTCTTATTACTCCGGAGTAAATTAAAACACTCTGTAACAGACAGAGCTTTTGATAACAAGGATTTCGGCCCTGACTGGCAGTGTTCCAAATTAACGTGAAATGCCTTCAAGCACTTTCCCCAGAGCCCAGAGCCACCCACACCCGCTCCTTAAGAACATCTAGCGTCCTAGCATCCTTACTAGGTTAGCAAAGGAATGTAGAAATTGATCTGAATCGAATGGTTATTTCAAGGGTCACTTTGCAGATGTATCAAAAATTCCATGAGACTCTCAGTCATTGCCACTACTTAGCAGCATTACTTGCTCCCATCCTATAAATGCTAAGGTTCAGAAATTCAAAGGAACAAAAATGTAAACTTGAGAGAAGCAGTAGGATGGGGAAGAGACCCTCTAAATCCAGGGGACATGAATTCAAATCCTGATTCAGACTTTCTTCTATACTCAACGTGTATGTGGCGTTTCACTTCTGCTAGGATGCTTCCTTTTAAATCTAGAAGGCAATCTTCACTTCAGAGGGTCTTTGCAAATATTAAATGAAAATCTGTGAAATTGTGTTTAATCCACAAGAAACGTTTAATAAAGGTTAGTTCATGTCTAATTGTCTCCTTTTGTTCTACTTCCAGAAAGGTCAAAGAGGTTGAGAAAGTACGTGGTATTTCCAGGAAACGTCTAGGGCCTAAGCTGAGATGCTTTGAATCAGTTATATTTTATTATCTTTATTTAGCTTGAGTGACGTGAATGTGAAGGGATTTTAATTTGGTTTGGGGGTTTGAGATGATTAAACAAACTAACAGAAACAATGAAAAAAAGCATTTGCATTGGACAATTTCCAGTTGTGAAGAAACTGTGCATTTAAGTGAAAAGTTACTCCTAAGTAAGACGTTAGAAGTCATTTGGCATTTGAAAATTGCCAAAAACTCAACTCAGGGGAAAGTAGAACTGAAACAATAGCATCAGAATAATTGGCCAATGTTGTTTTCTGTTTTGTATATCTTCTCTCATGCAGCTTCTGATTTAAATGAGATTTTCCTTGCATCGTAGCCAACCATAAGTTCTTGTTTGTGTTTATTGAAGGAAGTTTTGAAAAATTATCCATTTCAAGGTTTCCTATGTTTACGAACTCATGGCAGCACAAGGAAAGGGATTGTTGTGCAAAAATAATAGGGGATATAAAGAGAAAGTTTTGGTCTGTAAGAGGTCATGTAATTTAATTTTAAAATTTCATGGTATGACATTCTCTAGGGAAGCTTGTTTGTTTAACTGACTCTAGTTGAAAGGGGGCAATGTTTGCCAGCTTGCTAGGGAAGCTTTTGCTGAGACACCAGCAATGAGCATCCTAGGGCCGCACTTGGAAATAAGATGTGTTTTCACTAGTCTTCCTTGGTGGTGTTCCGTGGATAAGACCCTAATAAGCACATCTAGGGGGCAGTCATAATACAAGTCAACAGGCACTTGCTCCTGAGTGGGATGACATACAGAGGGATTTGTCAACATCACCAAACAATACAACCCATTTCTAGAAAAAGAATCAATTCACCAGGGGAGGATTTGTATCTCTGAGACTGCATCCAGATTAAGGGCTCCAGATGCTCCACAAATCCAATGATGTAATGTACACTGGATTTCAATGATTTCCAAAATTTGATATCTGAGCCATGCCAACCTTCGCTAGCCATAGAAAAGTGAACCTGTCAGCCGCTAACTGTTTCTCTCATACTTTCAGCTTAAAAAGAATACAGTGAGTAAACCAATGTGGAACACGCTGCTGGGGGAAAACCAGGCGGAAGGAGGCAGGTGTTTATTTTCTCCTTATGCCAAAGATTACTTCAAAAAAACTGAGCAGGGTATCAGTCAGCAGAATTTATTACAGAGCTAATCTTTGCAGCTGAAACCATGGACATTTCTGATCCCAGTCACCACTGTCGTTACCTTGGGAGAGTTATAAGAATCATTGTCACCAGTGACAGAGAAGCATCTGACACACAATTGATGCTGGTCAGACTACGGAAACTGGAAAGAAAAAAATTGTAATGCTAAACTGCAATCGTTCTCTGAGAGACAGACTCAAGAAATTGTCTCTTTAGATGTTATCTCATGCTCAATTTTACCCTGGAAATTTAGAAGGCTATGCAATGTTTTCATATCTAAAGAAAGAAGGAATGAAAAGAAATGCAGGGATCACTCTTGTTATAATTCAGCATTTAGAATAGTCAACTATGCAAACATGCTACTGTGGCTGTTTTTATTATTATTATTATTAATAATAATTTATGTATTTATTTAAGTTTAAGGTGGTTAATGTACAGTGTGGTGTTGGTTTCAGGAGTAGATCCCAGTGATTCATCTCTTATGAAAAACAGTCAGGACTCATTCCAACACGTGCCCTCCTTAATGCCCATCACCCATTTAGCCCATTCCCCCACCCACCTTCCCTCCAGAAACCCTCAGTTTGTTCTCTGTATTTAAGAGTCTCCTATAGTTGTCTGCTTGATATGTAATTGAAATTACTGAAAGTATACTAACATTTAAAACTTATCTGATTTTTATGTAAAGAGAAACAGCTGCTGAAAACATGAATCAATACACAATTTCCTGGACAGCTAATTTCTTCTATGTGTTTGGGTAAGAGGCAGCACAGATTATGTATATCTTTTTAAGAAAAAGAGAAAACAGAATAATAAAACTATTACCTCTAATTGTATGATTAAAGATGATCTAATAAAGTTAACCTTTACTCTTGCTGTTCTCACATTTCAGATTAGGAACTGAAGAGTACCGGGAAGATATTGATACAGGACAATGAAGAAGAGCGATCTATCAACAAAATGTCAAACTACATGTGTGATTAATTTTAAAAAGTAGCACCTCCCTTACTCCTAATGATAATTAGATAAATGAGTGCACTTTTTTGAGAAAAATTTCTTCAGTGAGTGTAAAATATCAACAGCTGGTAAGCTTGTTTGGCTCTAACAGAACAGTATTGATAATTGACAAAGGAAAAAATAAAACCCCACAATTTTTTAAGTTCATTTTTATTTATTTTGAGAAGAGACTGAAAGAGAGAGAGAGAGACAGAGAGAGACAGAGAGAGAGAGAGCAAGCAAGCAGGGTAAGGGCACAGAGAGGGAGAGAGAGAGAATCCCAAGCAGGCTCTGCATTGTCAGCGAGGAGCCCCATGGGAGCCCCAAACCCACTAACTTGGAGATGGTGACCAGAGCAGAAGTCAAGAGTCAGACACTCAACCATGTTACCCAGGGGTCCCCAAACCACTCAACTTCTCTGTATATACTTTTGATTTATACAGATAATTGTTGCACTGTAAATGATAGACTGAGGACACTGCTTCCTAGATCAGTGAAAATTTACTAATGGACCCTAGTTTCACAAGATTAGTTTTTGGACAAAAATTCCACAAAGTACATAACAGAATTTTTAACTGTTTTTAATGTTTTTATTTATTTATTTTTGAGAGGGAGGGAGAGAGAGAGCGTGAGTAGGGGAGGAGCACAGAGAGACAGAGTCAGAATTCCAAGGGGGCCCAATCCTACAAAATGTGAGATCATGACCTGAGCTGAAACCAATAGTCAGATATTTAAATGACTGAGCCACCCAGGTGTTCCCGTAACAGAATAAAAAAAAACCACCAAGTAAACAAAGAATGTGAAATAATCTCTGCAAACTTTGCAATTTTGATGAGAATAAACCATTACACTCAGACTATGGATGAATATTTCCCAACTTTTGCAACTTGATTAAATATAGAGTCTATGAATTAGAAATGATTGAACTAAAGGTGGAATCTGGCAGAGTTATAAGGTGATTCATTAAAGAGACTAGCAGATCAGTAAGAGAAGGAAACTGTGGGATCACTTTAGTCTGTGTCACATTCATATAAAAGTCATGTCAGCATAACCCCACCACTTCCTGTGACAGACACAGTAGACTACAATTAGGGAAGATGTATATGACATGATCTTCCTATCTGCCATCATTATGTCTTGCACGATTTCATTATAGCCACTTGAAGAAGTTTTAATACAATTATTTGGTGTAGCAATTGGTTAGGCGTCCATCTCACATGTTCAGCAATGTAGAGGTACTTGTCTAGAAGAGGGTCTCTAGAGGGAAGCTGCAAAGCGCGGACACAAACCCTCTTCCAATCATTGCTTTAACCAATTCTGTGCAAAGCAAAGTCATCCATAGCAATTTCATACATTACAAGAAGCCAGTATGTTTGCATTGAGAACTAGAAATACCTTTTTAGGGTCTTGAGAAACTTGAGTATTATCTCAGATCTCACAAAAAAAAAACAACATACTACAGCTGGGTCCAAAAGTATGCGTGGCAAATATATGATAGCAAAGACACGTCTTTGGACCAAAACTTGTAAATAAGGCTAAGGGATTTCCACTGACAGCAGTTTCAGTGTAAGTGAATAAAGTATATGACCATCAAAAATGTAAAGGTAAACAGGCATTCTGGATAAAAGAAAAGCATCAAAAAATAGATGGCAATGATTTTACTTATCTAAAATATTGTGAATTTACCTGGAATATTGAATTTTCAGAAGACTATAGCTAATTGTTTCTCTTCAATTGATTTATATTGTTGTTAGCCATATCAGGATACATTCATTAAGTTGAAAAAGGCTAATCTCATTTCTAACTCCACCTCTGTCACCCTTTCCCTTGGGTTGTCCACCATTCTTTCTTTCCCTGTAGCCCCATACCTTATCTGTACTTCAGGGATCAGAACAAAGATCATCTCTTTTAAGAAAGCTCCCTGCCCCAACAGTCCCTACATTTTTTTCAGGCCATAAAGTGCAGCCCCTAATATTCTTTTTCAGACCATAATATATTCTTAAAACTCTGATAATCTCTCACTTTAACAAATTGTGTTATAGTTAGAGGAAATGTAGCACAGTAGTTAAGAACAGATTCTGGAACCAAACTTGGATAGTTATATAATTATATGTGCTTTGTTTCTTCTTCAGGAAAAAATGTCTGTATGATATGACCTATCTCTTATGCTTCCCAGGAGGATTAAGAATGTCAAAATAGATAACGTGCTTGAAAACTATTAGCATACAATAACTTGTATACAAACCCTCTTCCTTTATCATTTTGTTTGCATATCAGTCTCCTAATTGAATGTAAGTTATTAATAAACACCAGGAACATGGTTTGTCTAAAAGCAGCTTGGCATCATGCCAATAACCCTGCCTCGGGTCAAGCTCTATGTCTACATTTCTATTTAATGAAAAGTTGCTTAATGAGATTGTTTTACTCTCTGAGTGTGGTACCTGACTTGTAAGGTGGGCAAACACATTCATTGTGCAGAGCTGAGGGTCTGACACACACACAAAAGTATCTAGCATAGTCCTTGGTATACAAAAGGTTTTGAATAAAGGTTAGTTGAGTCCAAATTGTAAGTGCACAGTAAACACTCATTAAATAAATTTGATTTGCTTCCTGGGCTCCATTTTGTAGCAGAAAAAGGCAAATCACAAACTCTTACCTGAAAATAATACTGAAAACATAGTTTCCTTGGCCTATTGTGAGGATAGCACTCACGCAGTGTAGCCTCCTAGGTCTATCTGTATTCACCTTTTTGCTATGATCTAATGAAAATTGTCATTTTGATGAATTTGAAGTATTCTAAAATTCTCAACTATCAAAGGAATATTATATTTCATGCCTGAAAGAAATGTCTACAATTTCTATAAACCTCAGTTTATAGAAACAAGGGTTATTTCATTAATGTTTAGTGAACTCAACGTTCATGAAGTTGTTTTAAGAACTATATTCAATTTGCTGATGTACATTTGTGACCATCCCAGAGATGACAGCATATAATAGTAACTTTTAAACTCCTGTTATTATTGCTTTCCCTAGGGATATCTTATGAGACTCTTTGAAAACTGATACTCACATAATTTTAAAATTTAATATAAGGTATTCTATGTAACTCAAATCACTTATCTAACATTTAAAAAAATCCTGGTATATATGCTAATATTTTAATCTTTTTTCTACCATTGAACATTAAGGCTTTTTGTAACATTTTTTTAAAGGTTTATTTTTTTGCGTGTGATCAGGAGAAGACAGAGAGAGAGAGAGAGAGAGAGAGAGAGAGAGAGAGAGAGAATCTGAAGCAGGCTTTGAGCTGTCAGCACAGAGCCTGACGTGTGACCCAAACCCACGAAACGTGAGATCATGACCTGAGCTGAAGTCAGATGCTTAACTGACTGAGCAACCCAGGCACCCCTAACTTTTTGATATTATAAATAATGCTTCTATGAACATCTCTTTTTATAAATATTTACCTATATTTCTGACCACTGGATACAGGATAGAATCCTGATAGTGTAATTGCTAAGTAAAATATATGACCATTTCTTAAAACACATGAATTATCTTATTATCCTCAACAGCATTAGAGAAGAGTAAAGTATTAGTTGGTCCTTCACTGTGCCTGAAAAAGAACATTAAGTGTCTGACTCTTGATTTGACTTAGGCCATGACCTCAAAGTTCATGGGTTCAACCCCACATGTAGCTGAATCCTGACAGTGGAGCCTGCCTGAGACTTTCATTCTCTCTCTGCCCCTTCCCCACTTGCACCCTCTCTCTCAAAAAAAAGTAAATAATTAAAAATAAAAATAAAAAAATATTTTTCCTTTTGCTTATTTGATAGCAAAACAATGATCTCATTATTTTAACTTCTACACATTTGAATACTAGAATGTGTATTGACTGTTTCCTTGTTTTATCTTTCTCACAATTTTCTGCCCATATCCATTCATCTAGTATGCTACTACAAATAGGGAATTATAATATAAATTTTTCTCGTGTTCAATCAGAAGACATTTAGAAAATGGTTCAACAGAAATTCCTATATTTATTTCTTATATTTAGTAAAAAAAATGCTGCATGTGCATATATAAGCTTATATCCTTATATATGTTTAAAACCTTATATACAATATATGTGTATATAATACATTTACATATAAATATGTATATATACATGAATGTAATTATATAATATGCATGCATGCATGAACAGATTTTTCAGAAAATGTATAAGAGATTACCATATAGAAAACACACATCTAGGTTCCACCGAGAGATACAGAGAGAAGTAGGGGAGGTACTCTCTGGCCTTAGGCTAAAACAGCAAGAACCACAAAACTAGAAAGAAATCACTAAAATGCTCCATGACACCGTAAATTCTGTAAGTTATATAAGGACAATGTTTCTCACATATTAAGAAATTGACAGGGCTCCTGGGAGGCTTAGTTGGTTGAGTGTCCAACTCTTGATTTTGGATAAGGTCATGATTCCAGGGCGGAATTGAGCCTTGTGTGGAGCTTTATGCTGAGGTTGGAGCCTGCTTAAGATTCTCTCTCTCTCTCTCTCTCTCTCTGTCTCTTTCCTTCTGTCCCTCTCCCCAACTTGAATGAAAGAGAGAGAGAGAGAGAGAGAGAGAGAGAGAGAGAGAGAGAGAGAGAGGAAGAAAGGAAGGAAGGAAGGTAGGAAGGAAGGTAGGAAGGAAGGAGGGAGGGAAGAAAAGAAAAATTAAAAAAATTGATAAATTACTTCCAACAGGACCCCATCTGAGATGAGGAGGGAGAATGGAGTTGATAAAGTGTCAGTACACAGACACACACACACTCTGGTCTGAACAAAATCCTGGCATTATCCTTGATATTTTTCTTATCTTTACCACCAGGACAAGCTGCATACTTGGATGAAGGGTGAAAAACAAAAATATGGGGACTCTTGCTCAAAAATTAAGGATATTTGGATGGTATCTATTCACGCATGGGACCTTCATGAATATGAGACATTTTGCATATTTATGAAGAGCTGTCCTCACTACTATCACCAATCTGATACATTGAGTTCAACTCCCCTTTAGTAATAATCCTCAAGTCATCCACTGAGCTCTATTTTGACTTCTATCTTCGTATAGTCTACCACATTTTACCATCAAATATTGCTGGAGGTTTTGCTGATTAGGCAGGTAAAATGAACTGTCAGTTAACAGGAGTGCTTACATTTCATGCCACTGTGATGCTATCAAACTATATAGACAAGGAGTAAGAGGAGAAGAAATTTTAGTAGATTTTGCATTTTAAATGTAGGAGCAAAGGCATCAGAAAAGGAATCCAATGTGAGGAAGGAGTGTCTGCATGCTGAATTGAAGAATAAAAAAACTGCGGCAAATTTAATAGTTAAAATCCAGATAGTTACAATAAATGCCTTTAACTTGGCATATGAATATAAAAATAATAGTATACATATCTGTTGATATGTAGAAAAATAATTTGATTTGTCAATAACAAAATGGAGGTAAGGATGAATCAGAGTATTTAAGTAATACTTTGGAAAAATGGCATCATCAAAGGGAAGAAGATAGTAATATCTGATTAGGAAATGTATCTAAATTGGAATATGCACACGTTGAGGTGTTAACTCGACATTACGAAGAAATGTACAAGAGTCACCTGGTAACAGAAGACTGTAGCTTAGGATAGGGATTGAAGAGGGAAACGTATATTGATAAGTCATCTACACAACAATACCAATGATATAAGCCCCTAAAAGACCAGAGAAAAGTTCCCACAGGATCAATGATGATGACATACTAGATGATGTAACAGACAGAGGGGAAGGGATGAGAAAGGACAGGAGAGAGAAGGCAGAAGAGATAATCAGGAAACATCATTAAATCATAAGCTGATATGATTCAAAAGGGGTGGCATTTTAGTAAATTCAACTTTATATTACAGGTTCATAAATAGAACTTTTCTAATTTGCAAAAACTGACAATGTAAAAATGTAGAAACTCAAAGGTAAGTTTGGTCACTATTAAAAAAATGTCCGAACATAGATAAAATGAACTCTTCATAGAGATTTACGTATTCTACAGCAAGCAAAATCATCAAATGAGATCTCATACTTTCTACATTAATGCATGAAAAGCCCGATCTTCATTTGAAGATACGTGATTAGTTTTATTTTCTCATTTCCTTGCTTATTCAATTTCTTTATAGAAGGACTTCTAGGTTAGTAAACGTGTGCAATTATTTATAATGGAAATTAAAGACTATATTGAAACAAGAATTTGAAGTGTCAACTCTATCACCTTTCCTAACACTGAATGTGTTTGAGTGCACAATGGTAAGGGTAACTGCTATATATTAAAGGTTATTTGTATTGCTACCTTGAAAAAAAACTTGGGTCATTACATAAAACCTGATTATTTTTAACTCAGAAAAATTTATAGAGGCCATCAATCCCTCTAAAGAACAGAACAAGCTACAAAGAGAACAGTATCTCTAAAGTATTGTCTAGAAAGTGAGTCTAAAATGAATTTCATATTCCCAGTGTTCATTTGGAACTCTAGGAAGAATTGTTAGATGAAAAGGAACTTAATTTACCTATATCTCAGGATGCTTTGTAGTCTTATTCTTTTTTTTTTAATTTTTATTTTTAAGTGCAAGTCAATTGTCATGTCCTAAAATAGTTTCTCTAT
Organism: Suricata suricatta; assembly: GCF_006229205.1. NCBI lineage: Eukaryota > Metazoa > Chordata > Mammalia > Carnivora > Herpestidae > Suricata > Suricata suricatta. The sequence continues at coordinate 132,608,249 of NC_043705.1, read as the reverse complement.
AGCACTCTCGCCTCATAAGCCCAGCCCTTTTTGGTTGTTATAGAATCTGGGGATTACATAACAGGGCAGAAAAGCAGAGAAACATTTGGTCTTTAAATTTAAGTTGAGTCTGGTCCTTCGAGTGGCAAGATTAAATTCTAGGTAGGGTTAGGTCATTTTCAGACTACTGCAGTCCTACTGAAACATATATGCAGGCTGCAAGTCATTGCCACAAAGGAACTCTCATTGTCCTTTGTCTACCTAAAGATTCCTCAAGCCACTGATATTCATATATTATAGTTGGCATTTTATACACAGTTCCCCTAACCATATGTTCTGGACATTGCTGCTAAACAGTCATTACTAACATTGATGATTTTATTAACACATTCCTCAATCCAGAATTTCTCCTGCCTAAACTCCCTTAAATCTTTCTAATACATGTCTACGATGTTTTGAATTTTCTCTGCACATAACAGAAATCCAATGATACAATTTCTGTGTTAAAACAGCCTTGATCCCATTTTGTCAACCGTTTTCTGAATTTCCCTTAGAACTTCACTGAATGTATTATGTAATTGAGTTCTGTACTGAAAAATCCTTATGCCATTATTTTTTTCCTCAAGGAACTTGAAAACAAATGCTTAGGTTTTGGATAGAGACCAACTTGGGTCAAATTCTGGCATTGACACTTATTAAGTATGTCGACACTGATGGATGCTGGCTCTCAGTTTTCTCATCTTTTGATGATATCATAGCATCTTCTGGAGGAAAAGCACAGGGATTACAAACATTGGAGATAATTTATGTAATTCACCTATTATAGGATCTGGAATGCAATATATCCCCAGTAGATAAAAGTTATAAAAATAGATACAACCTCTCAGTTACTATTATGATTTTACTAAGGTATATGCATATAAATGGCATTCTTCCTAAATGTTACAAAGTTAGAAGAGACTGCAAAACAGAAGGGAATGCATTGCAAAGGAAAGCCAGGGTATGATTTCAGCTGATAGCAACAAGGTTCATTTGTTGACACTCAGTGCTTTTGAGATCACCTACTCTTCTAAAAAGTGAAAGGCAGGACTAAAGAAAGGAATCTGGTGCTATCCACAATCTGTTCAGGGAAGACACAGACTTTCTCTATTTTAGAGTTCCAGAGGACAAAATCAAAACCCAGAGATAAAGGGGATTGGTTTGCCAATCACAGAGCCTACAGAGCGCAACAATGAGTGAAACAGATAGAAAGTCAGAAAAGGAACCCAAGCACAGAGAAGCAATTCACTTGTTGGGTGTGTTTCTAGTAAAATCATCAAGATTGGTGTTGGAATTCATTATCATGAAGGTACTCAATGATTTTAGGGCCTTATCAGTATTGCCTCTACCTAATCTTGATGGATTTTGTCTGAAATCAGTTAGAAGAGCTGTACATTAGGGTGTGTGTTAAATGCCCCCCCCTTTTTTTTTCAAAAGTTAAACAATTTTTTTTGTTTAGAAAGTTGAAAATCTACAAGACTGTAAAAGTCATATGAACCTACAAATTTTTATGAAAATTACAATATATATAAATATCAGTATGTGGCTGTGTGTTGGAGGGTCATCGGTGGAGGATTAAAATAAGCATTTTATATTACAGTTTTAAATTGCTAAAGAAATAACATGCTCTTCCATAAATTGTTCTGTCTTTAAAACAGACTTCAAATGGACAAATGGCTTTTCCTAGTAACTATATTGTATTTCCCAAATATATATATATTTTTTAATTTTCTGAGATGACCACTTCTAAACTTGTCTCTCTTCTATGTTACACTTTTTTTTCAATTCTTTCAGTGATTGACCTTATAAGAAATCCATTTATAAAATAAAAATAACCATAAAAATAACTGTTTTCTCCTTACCAGACAATAAGTTTCTTCCTCACACCAGTCAGAATGGCTAGAATTAACAACTCAAGAAACTGCAGATGTTGGTGAGGGTGTGGAGAAAGAGGAATGTTTTGCATTGCTTATGGGAATGCAAACAATTTTTTAAAGAAAATTGGGAAAGGGAAGGTGCAATATTTAATTAACTATAGAAGGTTAACTGACCAACCATTTGCAGTAAAAAAAACATGCCCTGATTCAAATATGAAACATACTGAAAATACATTCCATAAATACTTAAGATCAGAGTGTTAATTTAGACAGCTTTCCATAAAAACAGAGTAACAAGCTGATGTATGACCTATTTGTTAAGTAAATGATGTTGTGAAAAATTAGCACATATAAATGCTGAGAAAAATTTACAGCTAAATGTTTCTAAAAATTTTTGAATGTGGGAGAAAATTTTAAGCATATCTCAAAATATGGAAAAGATGAAGTGAGTGTTCATGGGAGAGGAAAATAAACAAAAAGCAAAATGGATAGACCAGAATGAGCAATGCAGAGGGGAGCAGAAGCTGAAATCAAGGGATTTAATGAATAGTTTGAAGTGAAACACCTCAGTGTAAACAGGTGTGTGTGTGTGTGTGTGTGTGTGTGTGTGTGTAAGTGCATGCATTTGCATGTGTGTAGACCAAAGTTGTGGAGGACAAATTAGGCCACCTATTTTTATATAGAAAGTGAGCCTAGAATGCTTTTTTTTTTTTACATTTTTAAATGGTTACTATTTAATGAAATGTGATTATATGGAATTCAAATTTCTGTGTCCATAAATAAAGGTTTATTGGAATATAGGCATATCCATTTTTATTACATTATGACTGTTTTCAGGCTAAAGTAATACAACAGTTTGACAGAGCCCATAAGCCCCAAAAAGCCAAAAAACATTTACTATGTGGTACTTTACAAAAAACCAAAACCAAAACCAAAACAAAACCAAAACAAAACAACTGCTATACACCTACTGTTGTAGATATATCTTTTGTGAATTTTTCAAAAATTACACATTCCATCAATGGGATAATCAAAACTTGATGAATTTTCATATATAATATTATTATACAGGTTCTGTTTATTTTGGATATCCTATTTTGTGATGACAAAGCACAGTTTGCTTTGTGGACTAGGTAATATCCACATATAATTATATGTGAGCATTATAAAAATATATACAAGTAGAAAATCAGTGTACATGCTTTTGAGATACATAATCACTCATTTTGCTATTTGTGGGGGCTGTGATGAATTTCTGAGAACAAGGCTTTATTTTCCATTTTAATTAAACTAAACATTGAATTACATTTCCAGTATTCTGTCAGCAGAAACAAATCTATAAATGTGGAGTGAAAAATTATGAGAGCTGGTCTTTAATATCCCATCACAAACAGAGCATGTTATGGGCAATCTGTTCTTTGAGGGTATATAACAGCCATGCTTCACATGAATGTTAATTCCACTAAGGCGTCCAACTACAGTAGAGAACTTTTTCTATTTTTAGCCAATATCTACCCATTAGAGCCCAAGAATTTGAAAGTCTATTATATTTACAATAATATCATGCCCCTCAGGGTTTTAATCTCCAGCACAAGAAAATTCAGGAAGTTAATGGATAACGCATATCAAATACAAAGTGTGTTGCCAAGCAAATAATGCCCTGCCTATGCTCAAATTCATATCAATAAAATTATATAAACACTTCAAATTTTTATTTTATTTTCAGTAGGCAATATGTCTAGAGCAATTTGGTAGGTGCTCTAGAAAATAAATGCTATCTGTCCACAAAACACTTAAAATGATGCACCGGTTGAAGACTTGGAAATGTGAAAATAGAAATAAGGGAGGGCATATATCCACTAAGGGGTATGAAGTGTAGAGGACTGTATGTCATAGTTTCTTCCCATCAGTTCTTCTGGAGAGCTACACCTCCCTTTACTAGCTGGATTCTGGTTTTGACCTTACATCTGCATATTTAGAAATCTAGATTCCATTATCAACCAATAACAGGCTGTTTCTCAAGACAAAATTACCATTAACCCCGATAACAAGAACGATATATGAAATCAGATTGGAGATAGGTTAATGCACCAAAAAACCCCCAAGTGCTAAGGAGACCAAAATTTCAAGTTCACACAAGAATGTATTCTTACTCGGTTGAAGCAAAAGAAGAAGTCAAATTATTATAAATAGATAGCTTTGTAAGAATAAAATGGGAGCACAAATAGTTAATATCATTCAAATTTTTAATTTCATCAGACTAAGATAATTCAAATCTCTCCAAAATATGATAACACCTGGCCAAGACAACTCCTTCATGGATGGATAATGCTAATATTTGCTTCTCGTTTGTTTTTGTTTCCATGGCAAATGATACCCCATTCTCAAAATTACAGTATTTGTAGATTTAATAAATTTGGGATGGCTACAATTTTATTTTGCTGGATTAGACCTATTCTATTTATGCTTTTTTTTTTTTTACCAATGTTGAACCATCATATTGATAGATAATGAATTTTAACTATCAAAGTATAAAGTTGTTTTTCCCTTTTCTTGGGAGATGTATCAACTGACCCCCACAGAACTCGCATGAATTAATGATAGAATATTCTCTATCCTCCTTGAACCACTCATGTTAAAAAGTTATATGTTATTTTTTAACCTTTCTACCATCTCCTTAGATCATTATTTGACTTCTGTTGCCATCATTGCATTATGTTAATCTCTCACAAAGAGTTCTAGATCATTCATTCCAGTGGATGTATTTTAATCCTCATCTGAATTTTCAGTATTTCCAACTATGCTTTCACAAAACCATTATTTTCTTATGTTTTGAGACAAAGAGCATTTCTAATTTTGCTCCCATCTCCCTGGTTGCACCTTCTCAAACTCCTTTACAAACTTGCTCTTCCCCATGTCGGAGTGTTGCAATTCCTCATGACTGTTTCCTTTGTTTCTTGCTTGGTACTCAAACCTAGGAAATATTGTCACAGACCAGCTTTCACCCAATTTCTTTCTAGGGATCATTCTTCCATATGTATCTCTAGCCAATGCCTCTTCTTTTACCTGTATATACAACTGCTGTTTGAATATTTCATTGCATTTTTAAGACACCACAAAGTTAGCATTCTAGAATGAAAGAATAATCTCATCTCCCAATTTCCTCCTTACAATTTCCTATTTCAATGAGAGGTCGTATTATTGAGGCAATCACACATGTCACAAATTGAATTGATCACCTTTTATTACTAACTCATCTCACCCTCCCCTACCACACACACATCTAGTATGTTATCACATACTTTCATTTTGCCCGACAAATAGCATTCCAATTCCTTTCACTGCCTTTCTCATCCAACATGCTTCTTGTCTAATATTTCATCATCTCTCCCCTGAATTACAGAAATAATTTCTTAACTAGTCTCTGCACATTAACCTTTATTCCTATACAAACTATTCTACTCACTACAGTAGACTGTTTTTAAATATAAAATTGATGCTTATTGATTACCTCATTAACACCCTTTGACTGATTGAATAGCTTTTAAAATAGAGAGGGAAGTCTTTGCTTTGACATTCAAGTCTAAGCATACTTATTTAATTATTGTGTTAATGTGAAATGGTATAACGACATTGTGAGTTAAGAAGATATTTATAAGAGTTTATATATTCTGAAAAGTGACTCTGTCTACCTATACTGACAGAGTGTTTAGTTCTTATTAATGGAATCAAAAATGACTTCAAAGAAAAGCAGGGATAGAAAAGATAAGGAGAATGTTGTTATGCAGAAAAGTTTGGAGAGGTAATTTTAGTCTAAAAAGAGGAACATAAGCAAAAGTACAGTAAGCATCATCGAACGTTTTGTTTGGACTAGGAGGAATCACAATTGGGCATGAGACCAGAAGAGCCAACTCTGTAGGGTTTTTATATAACCATTTCCATACTTGTGACTAAAGTGCTCTCCCTGAAGCAAATTCCTTTTTCTGCTTTGTAACAATATAACAAAACTCCTCTGTAGTCATCGATTTAGCTCCCAGAAGAACAGGCAAAATAAAATGAGACTTTGTTTCATTCTCTTACTTGGAAGCCATATCTAGAAGCTTCCCAGAGCGACTAAAATCACTTCTGAACATACCATTCATGTACTGTCATATAATAATATCGGTAATTAGGTTTCTATTACTTATTAAAGCAGATAAAGACACATGAGTAAACTCTGTATTAAGACAATGTCAAAATGATAAATATTTCTGTGAATTGTTGGAAATTATCCTATAGTCTAGTAAGTGTGTCCTATGAAACTACTCTAGATTTCTTGTCTATGTCAATGATGCAATGCCTTACAAGAAAAATAATTGTGAATCCCTGCGATGTTTGACTGTGTGTCTGAGACATCCATATATATGTCATGTATATATGTCATGATATTACAATGTCTGAGGCACATTCCACATTTGAAGAGAAAAACTAGTTTGAAAGAGATTTTGAACATTATTCAAATTCTGCTTTTTATTGTTATAAGTTAAGACTTGTCTTCCCTAAGCAGATACACTGAAGGTTAGAACTCATTCCGAATACCTCAAAAGTCTGACGATAATGCAAATTTAAAATAAAGTCAGTGGAACCAATATCATTTAAAAATAGGAATCCATGGGGCGCCTGGGTGGCTCAGTCAGTTAAGCCTCCGACTTTGGCTCAGGTCAGATCTCATCTTTGTGGGTTCGAGCCCCTCGTCAGGCTCTGTGCTGACAGCTAGCTCAGAGCCTGGAGCCTGCTTCTGGTTCTGTGTCTTCTTCTCTCTCTACCCCTCCCCCTCTCATGCTCTGTCTCTCTCTGTATCAAAAATAAATAAAACATTAAAAAAATAGGAATCCATGATTGAGCTCATCAAAAATATATTGTTTGTTGTACCTTCTCCAATTTTGTTTTTGCAAGTGCTTTGGAGTTGAAGTTTGCTATTATGGGGGAAATGATAAATACTGAAGAATTACCTAGATCACCCGCTCTACCTCAGTCAATGCCTAGGTGAATTTATTTTTTTCATTCTCCAAAATGACCACCAATTCTCAACATCCTTAGTATTTTTCCAATAAAGATTCTTTGTGAATAGAATGATTTTGGGATGATACTAGAACTTTGTAAGTGTTTGCTACTAATATGTTATTATTTTTTTTATAAATATATCTAAAAAGGAAAACAATTTGTCAACTTTCACATATTAATCTTTATATATGAGCATGTAATTATACACATATGGACTTGTTTATAATGTGTGAAGTAATACTACTGCTTCCTACTGCAAAGACAATCAAGCAGTTGATAGTTGAAATGGTGTAGGATATGGTCACTCGGGTCCATATTCCACACAAGGAATACTGTCACTGGGTTCCCATTCAACCAGGTCATCACTGATATTCTAAGGAAATGGGCTGATATGACCCTGATAAGTTCTCCATTACAGCCAGAAAATAGGAGTTATTCGGAGTGCCTGGGTCCTTAGTCAGTTAAGCCTCTGACTTTGGCTTAGGTCATGATCTCATAGTTCGTGTGTTTGAGTCCTGCATCAGGCTCTGTACTAACAGCTCAGATCCTGGAACATGCTTTAGATTCTGTCTCCCTCTCTCTCTACCTCTCCTTTGCTCACATTTTCTCTTTCTCTCTCTCTCTCTCTCTCTCTCTCTCAAAAATACATATTTAAAAAGTAAAAATTTTTTGATTGATGACTAACAAATTTAGAAAATCTGTGAACCTTTTATTATCCATGATGTTAAGGAAGAAAAAGATTATTTTCAAGGCCTCTTGATGTGTGATTCTGGTTACTTATATTGTTTGGCTAATACCATGATAATTTTATTTAGAGACACCAACCATATAAAATAGCAAAGGCTTCTGTTTCATTATTTCCTCAATTTAGATTTACACATTTCAACATAAATACTACAAACAAGCCTCAGGGTACACTGTGCACATTTAAATTTACACCTATCAAACTATTATTATAAAACAAACCTTTGGGGAACCCAAAATTTCCTTTTTAACTACTTTTATAACTATATTTTGAGACCTAAACTTAGACTGTCACTTTGTTTTATGCGGCCAACTGCATTTTTGATGTGCTTTTCCCAAATGCTGTGAAGAGTAAGAAAAGTTGTTTATGGTGAGATCCAAAATATTTTTAGATTACTTATTTAAGTCAACAGATACCCTGCTGCTTAATGTGTCATTTTAGAGAATGTGGTTGTAGAAAAATGCCGACAGAATACTCACATCATTTTTCTGATCTTCTCTTTAGAGAAGATAAGAGTACGGGTTCTCCAAATAAAACAGGGGAAGCTCAGGGCTACCAAACTTTCAAATTCAATGGCCAGTCAAGTCCAACAGTTAATATTCAACTGTATTTAAAAATGTTTATAAGTGAAGGCTCTGTACTAAGGCCTGCCTATAATTTTACAAGGAAGAAAAATCCACAGCCTCTGCTTACAAGCCATCTTACGGTCTACTGGAGAAGAAAGAAACAGAAGGTAGAGGTTTAATGCTGTCAATGTGATAAGTTTTGCTATGATTGGATACAGTCAGGATAAGAACTCTTCCAGAAAATGCATCTAATCCAGTCTGAGAGGAATGGAAAAAAAATCTCCCCAGAGAAGATGCACTGTGATGATACCTGAAGGGTGGACAAGAGATAATCATGTAATGAGGGCAGGAGATAGCCAGAACTTTCCAAAGCGAACAACTAGATCTAAGTTTTCAGTTGTGTCATAAGCAAAAGATACAATTGTTCATGAAGTTAAAAAATCGGAGCTTAAAATAAAACACCAAAGGCTAAGCATAAGAAATTAAGATACAGTCATGAATCTTTAGCAAGATTACAGTCATTTACAGTCATTTTTCCTCTAACCCAAGACAAGATTATCAATGTTGTGGATAGTGAAGTGGAGTAGAAGTGTGAATCCACAAAATGGGAGCATCAGTTTCAGAAAGTACCATTCCCAAATAGTACCAATGAGGCAAATGGAGACAAGTGAGCATTGTGTCTGTTTTCTTGACAACCAGAAAAGTGTTTGATGATAGTGAACAGTTCAACAGCTGACCATTTGATGAGGAGAGAGATTTGTCCAAACTCTGACGTTCTCTTTTCATGTAGAGATTATCTCTCTACAACCCAGGACACACACATTCTTCTAGAGTGGAGAGTGGAGCAATGGACTTGTACAGAGTCAGAGATGAAAGGAAAGGAAAGGAAATGTACTGGATCAAAAGAATCAATAGGAAGAAGTATGGTGGGGACATAAGTAGTAGGAACCAGGGCTTATGATGGTCTTTCTTAGGATCTTTGTGAATTACAGATTTTCACTTCATGTTGATTACAAACTCTGGCTCAGAAATGGAGATAGGCCATATTTAACCATGAGACAATACGTTGGCTTCCCTAAGTTACTTATAGGTCCCAAAATGACAAAAAATGTGATCTAATATTCACTCTGTACCCTGAACTGGATATGAGAGAAATCAAGCTCTCTCAGAAGTTAGAGTGACTGGCCAGAGACCACCTATCAGAAGGATATGGTAGTAAAACCAGCACATACTAAGGATACGGTGCATAAATACTTCTATCTCAGAGTTACAGTCACACATCAGAATCAAAGCAAGAGTCTGCCCAACTATCAAAGTGTTGGGTCTATCACAAGATAAAAAATGTTAATTCCATGTTTGTACACATGGAAAAGAAAAGTGAGCATTAACATTTAAATTAATATATCGCTTTAAAATGTTAACTAATATGTGAATATTCATTTTTGTGCACCTACTGAATTAGATCTGAGAATACTTACATATCAGTTACCACTCTCTTTTAGAGAACAGGACAGAGAACTGAATTATGATGTAATGACTGAATAGAGAAATTTTGAAAGGTTGCCTAAACTGACAGAGTTTTCCCAGTATGCATCAGAAATAATGAGTTTGAGGTCCACCAGCAGAATGGTAAATTCTTTGTCTAATCAATATGTAGGGGTCTGGACTGCATGATGTGGTAAAAAGACAAGGGTGCAAATTGGGTTTAGCATTCACAAGACTGAATGAATTTATAGACAAAAGAGGTTTCTCTCCATAGGAAGTCAGGCTAAGAGAGGAAGCAATTAAATCAAGGGATTGTGGATCTTGATAGAAATGTGGAGAGTCAGTAAGTGGTAGAAGTATAAAGAGAAGGTACTTCACTTTACTTGTTCATCTGAGATCTTTAAAAAAAATTCTTCACATCAAGAAAACTCAACACTATGTATTTAGAGTCTAAATGATGGTTTTAACAGGCATGAAAAGAGATGTCAACAGACTTCAATGACCTAATTTTAAATGAATTGTATATTATCTAGACTCTGTTCCAGGAGAAATGTATGAAATTAATTTTGTCTTTGACTTTTTCTAAATTTCTGGGCATGGTTTGCAGGCTTCTACTTTAATACATAAGCTCAACTGATGTATGAATACATTTGTGTCTATATGCCCTGGCCCAGGGACCAGTTTATAGTTTCCAAATGACATTCAAATTGCTGACAAGTAATGGAAAACATCAGTAGTTATGAGTATTATAAATGTACATTTATAAACAGTAATGGCTTTCATTTGATTTCTTTTCCTTTTCATGTCTCATGTTCCTTAAGTAATAGACAATCAAAAGATGACTGTTCATCCTGTCAAGAATTTCAAAACACATTTTCAAAATTTCTGAGAGAAAGCAATTGTAGACTTTTATTTAATTAAAAGCTTCACTTAAAATATCAACTAATATTCCAAACAATATACTTCTGAGGGACTAAATATGCCCTTAAAAATCTTAAATACTTAAGAAAGTTATTTTCCTTGGAAACCTGTCTTTGACTAATCAAGAGTAATTTCTTTTCTTTTCTCTTCTTTTCTTTTCTTTGTTTTAAATTCAGGCCTTTACATATATGACCTAAGAAAGAAATAAAAGTCCTCTCCAAATTCTATTTATAAGGATATTATCATTTTGAGAAAAAAATCTACAAAATTTTAAAATTGCTATTTTTGGTTATATACCATTTTCCTTTCTTTTGCTACTGAGGAAATATATTCTATTTTAATGAATAATATTGGACGATTATCAACAAACCGTTTCAAAACAATTAAAAGGTGTTAAAAGATGAATTTTCATTTGCAAAAAGAAAAAATGTTACAAAAACTTAAAATTCATAAAACCCACATAATATAAAAATTAAAATTTCCTTTAGATTTAAAAAATCACAAACTTCCTGTACCATGTACATGTTTGAATAGCTGAATTAGCCGTCTGGCAACTGTAAAGAGAATATTGTGGTATCACATTAGTGATCAGCAATTGAAGCAGCATATTAGAACTAGTTCTTTCCATAGAAACAGACTGAGAGGGATGCCTGGGTGGCTCAGTCGGTTAAACCTCTAACTTCAGCCCAGGTCATGATCTCATGTTCGTGGGTTCGAGCCCCACGTCAGCCTCTGTGTGGACAACTCAGAGCCTGGAGCCTTCAGATTCTGTGTCTCTCTCTGCCCCTCCCTCTCTCATGCTCTGTCTCTCTCTGTATCAAAACGAATAAAACATTAAAAAAATTTAAAAAAAGAAACAGACTGAGAAAGACATCTTCTTTAAGAAATATAGTTTACAAAAGTGGCTAAGCAAAAACAAAACAAGCAAAAACAAAAACAAAAGAACCCAAGAACAACAACAACAAAAAACAGGTCTTACTCTCTTGGGCCTTAAAGCAAGAAGTAGCCATCTCTAGGTAGGTCTTATAATGAGAGTAAGAAAAACAGAGCAGAGGCTTCCTGGGTGGCTCGGTTGGTTTAGTGTTCCACTCTCGCTTTGGGCTCAGGTCACAATCTCATGATTCCTGAGATGAAGACCTGTATCAGGCTTTGCACTGACAGCATGGAGCCCACTTGGTTCTCTCACCCTCTCTCTCTGCCCCTCCCCTGCTCACCTTCTCTCTCAAAATAAATAAATAAACTATTAAAAAATAAGAAAGGAAATACAGAACAGAATAAGAAAATAAGTGGATAGGTTTTTTTGTTTTGTTTTGTTTTGTTTTGTTTTCTTTTTTTTTTAGGTACACTGTGAAGATTTATCACTCCCTTTAGTGAACCAGAACTGGACTCCATGCTTTATCCTTAAGAGTTGAATATATAAGCGTGCCTATGGCAAATGAATGCATAGGTCTCAATAGATTATATTAGTTCAACATTCTCAACAAGATGTTGAAACAAGGCTTCAATCTAAGGTGAATGGCACCTGGGAGGCTCAGTGGGTTAAGCTTCTGACTTCCGCTCAGGTCATGATCTCATGTCTTGTGAGTTTGAGCCCCATGTTGGACTCCATGCTGGCAGCTTAAAGCATGGAGCTTGCTTCAGATTCTGGGTCTCTCTCTCTCTCTGCCCCTCCCCAGGTTGTTCTCACCCTCTCTCTCAAAAATAAACAAACATTAAAGAAACCAAAGAAAAAGAAAATCTAAGGTGAGAGAGAGAATGATTTAGGGTAGGGAAAGAGAGTGTGCATAGAAAATATATATTGATCTCTACCCCCTCTGGTTCCTGGCACAGAGTCCCTAAACCTTTGTAATTTTCTAAGTGATAAGAAAACTAGGAGCATCTATGCTTCTAATATTTGTCTATGACCCCATCCCTGACACAGGGCTCCTAAAATCCTTGTAGATTCCTAAGTGACAAGATGTCAGGCAGAACACCTTTCATTTCATTGAGGTGGCCAAGCGGACTACTGAATGGAGGCTGGTCACTGGAAAGACCAAGCCAAGATTAGGAGCTTGGAATTTTTAGCACCCCTCATCACCTAGAGTGGGGAGAGGGGCTAGACATGGAGTTACATGCAGGCATAATAAGTAACTAAGAAAAAGCCTCCATAAAAATTCTGATCGTATGGGACTCAGAGCGTCCAAGTTTTTTATCACATCTATACCTCTGGAGGGTGATAGATCTCAATTCCACAGGGACAGAAGCTTCTGCACTTGGGAGCCCCCAGATATTGCCCTATGTATCACTTCAGCTGGCTCTTCATCTGTATCCTTTTTCATATCTTTTCATAAACTGGTAAAGGCAACTTAGACTTTACTCTGGGTTTTTTGAGCCACTCCAGCAAATTAATCACACCTGAGGGGGGAGTCCTGGGACCCTTCAATTTATAGCCAAATTGAACAGAAGTTGTGGGTAACCTGGGAACCTACTACTTGTGTTTGGATCTGACAGTATGTGGGAGGGGGCGTTCTTGTAGGACTGGGGCTTAGCCCAGAGGATCTGGTACTCGCTCTGGTTAGAACTGAGTTAAGTTGTAGGACACACAGCTGATGTTGCAGAGAACTGTTTGGTATGGGAAAATAACCACCACACATTTGGTAGCCAAAAGTGTCCATAGTGAAGTGTTTTTGTGAGCAGTAAAGGAGATGCTCATGTGAAAGAAATACACAGTAGGAAAGAAGTAGGTTTTTTCTCAAAACAGCAGGTGGAAAACCAAGGGTTTTGATTATGGAGAGACTTAACAGGTAAAACTTATGGGTGCTTAGTATTTGTCAGAATATTACTAAACACTTTAGAATATTTACTATTTGAATCTAATAATAAGATGAGGAAGATATTGTTTTTTTCATAGCTGGATCTAAGTGTTGGGAGGTTAATGAACTTGCCAATGTCACACAGAGGTGGTCCCAAGTGCCCAATTCAGGTTTTCTAGATACAGAGCTTGTGTACCTAACCCCTCTCCTGTTGGGCACATATTATAAAGATATGGGCAAACATAGATCCAGGAAAGACTAGAGACAGAAGGGCAATTTTAAGTGAAGTGAGGCCTAATGTACAATAGAAATAGATAGAGCATTTAGGTTCCATGGTATGCTTGAAACAAGATTCTGCTGCTCAGAATAGAATGAACATAAAAACCACTGCCACTTAGAGACTTTTTTTTTTTGCTTATTGAGGTTTTCTTATGATTAGATATGATAAAAAGTTCATGTATATGAAGTGAGACATTTTGTGTTATAAGGAATGTTTAATATTTGGGTATTTAGGAGCTTAAGAAAATTTAAAAAAATGGATGAGATATTTATGGTACATTATTATTTTTGAGAATAGGTTTCCTAAAGCAATATTTTAAGGTTATATATACAATTAATAAAACAATGAAAGTGAGAAGAACCAAGAGTTTTTTTCCATGGAGTGAAAATGAGCCTCTGGAATATTCAGTTCAGGCAAAAATTATAGGGGGAGGATGTTAGAGGGGAGACTGCTAAGTGAGTTATCTGAAAGTAAGGCACTGCTAATAAACTTGAGGAGTTAAACAATGCCTTGGTATTTTCATGGTAATAAGCACCAAGGAAATATCACTAACCAAGGAATGAATATTGTGCTGATTATATCTAGACAACAAAATTAGAATGATAATGTCATTGGGAGCACAAAACAGAGTAGCTAAAGTTAAGGCATGTTGGCTAAAAATTGACAGAGGGCTCACTTCTGAATGAATAGTTTACATATAGTAATACAGAAATAGTGTACTCTTTTATGACTCTAAGTATTTTAATTGAATGAGAACAGTAGAGAATTACAAACTATTACTCACAAGAATTTGGCAACAAATACACATTTTTTCCCAATAAGCTGAAGTCATGCACACAGCAGTTGATAAATACTTGCTTAATAAAAACTGTGTGGTTAAGGGGATTTTATCCCCAGAAAATAATCACTTTAGGGATATCACAAGCCAATTCCCTTTTTATGTTTGCAAAGGAGTAATCACAAGGCAACTATTATTCTCTTCTTATTATCCATGTCTTCCTCCACTGCTCACTAGTAATCTGTGTTTCACTGAAAACCTATTTTTATAACTTAAACACCATGAAACACTCTAGATATCAACTACTCCATTGCATTAATATTTAGCAAAGACCTGTTGTTTCTCTGTTGCTATGTTATGTTTTTCATGTGCTCATTTCAGGGAAATGATTCAATGAAACTAATAAGAAAATGGTGGGTGAGTCCTGGGAGCTAATTTTTCAACATAAGGATTATGAAATATATTGATTCTATAAAATGTAATAAAACTGATTCTGTTTTTACTCCAATGTTTAGATGAATTATATTACCATCTGATCCTGAGGGGACCCTAGGAATAATCTAAAAAAGTAATCAAGACTTAAATAAACATATAAGATTTGGTAATAAGCATAGGACAGATACAAAAACATTATTTGTTACACATTTTAACAAGATCCACACCTTTAACATAAAGGGTCAATTAAGTAGCTGATGCCTCCCAAATATTTTCCTCAAAAATTATTTTATGATTTAAAAATAAATTTTCATTTAGGAAAGAGTCATGACAATTTAAACTAATCCTAAAAGAAAAAAGTTTAAAGATTAAAACTAGGTTTAAAAAATCAAAGAACTCCAAAGGTCTCATATATTTTATATAGTTTAAGGATGTTAAGATAATTGTATGCAAGGCTATTATGAAAGTAGAAAGGCAAAAATGTCATGCATATATAACTGACTTGATGTTTCAAAGTCTGTATTTCTACTTACGTATAAAATCGTTACCTTCTAACATTTTTTAAAGAGCTGTAATATTTGATAAGTTTAAATCAGATAGGAAAAAGATCCATTTTAACTCTTGTAGAATATATTTTTTTCCATAGAATCTACCTTGAATAATGGCTACATATGTTTTGCTTTAAAATATACCAGAACTTAATAGAGTAGCTTTGTCCCGAATACCTGCTCCCTCTTGAAATTCCTTTCTATGTTGATGACATAATTCTGCTCTGACATCTTCTTTTGTGTCTTCCTTCCATTTTCAATTAATTTTTAGTCATATCTTTATTTCAATGATGACTCTGATCAGTTCCCACAGCCTAATATCCATAGTCCTCAGCTTTGCTTTGCAAGCCCCCCCTCCATATCTCAATGGTAAATAACTGTACTTGCTGGATGCTTTCTCTTCCCGTCTTAGGTGTTTACAGCCTTCATTGGCTGATGTTCTCAGGTATAAAAAAAAATAAATCCAATCTAGCTAAAGAAGGGATTTAGTAAGTGGTAGAATAGCTCCCAGATCATTAATGGTATTTTACGCCTGAGCTTCCATGAAGAACTTCAAAACAATGCCACAAAACTGGGCCACCAAGCAAGACCAGCTCTGATCATGACAGCAAAGCACTGCAGGATTATACTGTCTGTGATCAAAGTCAACGAAATGCTCAGTCTCTGTCTCTGTCTCTGTCTCTCTCACTAAGACTAGTCTGTGCATCATGCCATTAGTGCACTGATAAGATCAACTTAACGGCCCCCCGAATCTCTTGATGCAACCAAGTCTGGGAAATGCAGGTTTTAGTTTGCAGATGAAGACAATATAAGAAGAGGTATTAGTTGGGGTGAATGTTGAACAGATTTACAATATCTGTCACATACACTTAACAAAATTCTATTTTAAAAATCTGATCTCAACAGGAAACTACTATACTTCTGCCCAAATATCTTAAATTAACCATTGTCTAAAGACTGAAATCCAAGCTTTCTTATTAATCTTTCTTTATATAACCATTTATTTGCTCAAAACACTTCCTTTGGAATCCAATTTTGCTTAGTTTTCTTCTAGGTTCTTATTTTAAGAAATAATAAATACCTTCCTGCTTATCAAAGTGTTTAAACTAAATGCTATGTAAAGTAAATAATAGGCCAAGTGAGCTGGAATGATATAATAATGTTATGTAAAATGTCCCTGGAAACTTGAAAGGGGTAACTGAGCTTAACAAAGGCAGAGGTGAGAAAACTCTTCAAAGATCAAACGGTATTTCAGCAGGGTTCTGAACCATGAGACTGCATTGTCCTGGTCACCATGCAACCCCATTATAGAGAAAGAAAGAAAGAGCAGAATTATAGACTTGTATAAAGATATGAGAATATGTCATATATAAGAGAATGGAAAAGTTAGAGAATGGTAAGACATTAATTAGGAGTGACTGAAAAGTTGGCTTTATATGTTAACATAATGTTTTTGAGTTTTAGAGGGAGCCAATGTTTTATAAACAAATGAGGTTATAGTAATACCATGACTCAACTTGGATGGTCTTCGATACTGTGATTTATCTACTAACAATTCCATCTCACTCCAGTAATTCTGAATCTAATCACTTGTATTGACCATTTTCTTTTGTTTCATACCTTTGTACATTTCTTTTCCTCTTCCCAGAATAGCCTGTCAGTCTTTTCTGCTCAGTTTTCTACCTAACAAGATCTAGCTCAAAAGAGCTTTGCTTTGTAAATCTTCCTTCCCTCCAAGGAAGTGATGGGCATTCCCTCTTCACTGCATGAAGGGATCTGCCTTCTTTCCTAAATAAAAGCACAGACCTATAACACCATAAGTATTTGTTTGTGGGCTACGTTCCCACTTGGCTAAACATTGTGGAATGTTTCAAGTTTCTGAGAAATGTAGAACATTCATATAAATTAATGTAAGGTATACAAATGTTTTCTAGGATCCACAGGAAAACCTAAGAATAATATGTTGTAATGTTTTCTACTTCTCTGTTCTCTTTTTATACTTAATTGGTCATGTTTGCATTCAAGGAATGTTGATGTAAACATGGAAAATGGATTCAGATACTTTCAAACTAGTGGGCGTGAAAATGATCAGAGTTCAGTCATTTAGTTAATTAGCAAAAGCAAATCAGCATTTTACTTTTGTCTTTGGCCAAATCTCATCAGTCTGTGTTTCCCAAATAGGACTTTCATTTCTTTTCAACAGACTAATGTTTGGTGAAGGTCCGGGTCATTTTAAACTATGATTCTTTTCTCTTAATCAGTCTTCTTGTCCTAAGCTTAATTTCCCTTCTGTCAGTTCAGACATTTTACATTTCTCCTAACACTTCAAAATTACCCTGTTCAATTCTCTTTTCTAAGGCAGCTACCTAGCAAACGATTTCATACACATGTTTTACATACTCTGTTTCTTTACATACCTCTTCCATGACTATATTTTTATCACTTGGTCCCTTTTCTGAAGTGATAAATTCTGCTTTAAAAGATGCACTGTTAAATATCCACCAACTACCAAACCTGATAAAAATCTTATTTTGGGGAAGTTGGGTGGCTCACTTAGTTAAGTGTTAGAATTTGGCTCAGTTCATGATCACGTAGTCTGTGAGTTCAAGTCTTGCATCAGGCTCTGTGCTGACAGCTCAGAGCCTGGAGCCTGCTTCAGATTTTGTATTTCTCTCACTCTTTGCACCTCCCTTAATCTCTCTCTCCCTCTCTCCCTCAAAATAATCAATAATCATTTTAAAAATAAATAAATTTTTAAATAAAACTTATTTTGAACCATTTCTCTCATAAAAGGAATTTTGAGAATAAAACAGTCTAAAACGTAATGGGTTTTTCTATTCTATCTCTTACAAAAATTAAATATATTTGTATACCCTCCCATCTTAGGTAATTTAATTTCGCTTCATGTTGATAACCTGACCAAGATTATTTTTAGAACAGGTTGCTTTTCTCTAACAGAACATATGGAGTTGGGGAGGGAATTGTGGACAGGCAGACATGATCTTTGGTCAAAATTGTTATGTGACCCCTGGTGAATTATGTAGTCTTTAGTTTCCTCAAATATAAACCAAACAAACAAAATGGATAACATATTTATCATGGGGTTTTTGTGAAGTTTGGAAGTTATATATATATATATATATATATATATATATACACACACATACATACATACATATATATACATATATATATACACCAAGCATATATACGGTAGCTAGAAAATATTTAACATAAAATCTATCTAAATAATATACATTACTTGCCTCTACATGTATTGAAGTCTGGCAATTCCAGTTTTTTAACAGGTAGCAAAATATAAATGCCTCATTGTCTAGTTCGAAACTCTTCTTAGAAAGTCATATTTAGAGGCACCTGGGTGGCTCAGTTGGTTAAGTGTCTGACTTCCACGCAGGTCATGATCTCACAGTTTATGGGTTCTAGCCCTGCATAGGGCTCTGTACTGACAGCGCAGAGCCTGGAGCCTTCTTCAGATTCTGTGTCACCCTCTCTCTCTGCCCCTTACCTGCTCATGCTCTGTGTCTCAAAAATAAATAAAACATAGAAGAAATAAAAATAAATAAATAAATAAATTTTTTTTAAAAAAAGAAAGAGCGTATTTAGGTTAAAGTACAGGCAGTGTTGATAGCTACTTCGCAGCAGCAAATGACGGGTCAATATTAGGAACAAGGTCTATTAAAAATAAGAAGGAAATTCTAGCTAAACAACAGCTTTACATAATGGAAATTGAAGCTTAACATTCGGATCAACAAAAAAATTGTTTATAAAATAATACCAGTTATCTCAGGTTGCTTTTATACAGAAATGAATCTGCGTGCTTTTTACATATTATTGACTTATATGTTCAAATTGACTAATTCCCTAACATCCACATAATATGCATGGTAGACTTCTCGGTTAATACATGGTAATATGATACACAATGAGAAAACTGTTTGAATAAAATATCATAGATACATAACCTACTTTTTTCTCAATGTTGGTAATGGTTGTTTGTTTAATATACATGGTCATGACAATGAATTAAACTTCACCGTGAAAGGTGGGGGAAGCATTTAACAATGATTAAAAACTTATTACCCATCACTGCCAGTGCTGGATGCCTTTACCTACATTAATTAATTGGCTCTCTGAGCACTACTGAGGGAGAGAGCGTTTCCTCCAGTTTCTACGGGAGTGAAGGAAGCTCTGTGAAGAGTTTTCTTCAGCAGTAAAGTGCTGACGTTGAAACTCTATCGGCTGCAGGGCTCTACTACACAACTCAACTTCCCTCTCATGGGGGAGTTTGGTTTAACATTTATGATTTAAAATATTGCTTTTAATTTTCATATTGTTGTCTTGAAAGATAAGTTGTTTGACCAGTCTGACTTGAGAGGGTTGGAAGCATCAGGCAATAATGTAATTGAACTTGTTTTCTCTCTTTGGGGAAGGATGGATTAATATCAGCCAAGTTCCCTCTTATCATGAGATGTACACTAAATATTGTCAAATACTTGCATTAGTCTACCTAGAAGTGTTCTGAGATGCTCTAAGAAATAGTTTAGTTTCTTCAAAGTTTTAGTTTATACATATAAATAGAACATATATATGTACACACACACATATACACATACACATGCATGCACACATACACATAAAATCTTGGAACTCTTCAGTAAACATAATATTTTCTGAATTATCTTAAAATTATCATTTTAATATTAAAAGATTACCAATAAAATATAAGTGTACTGTATATGTATCTTACTTCTAGAGAATAGACTTTTCAAGTCTATTAGAAGACTAACTTATTTAACCTATACCACAGAATGTTACATAGATGAAAGAATATTAAAAATAATAAAGGTAACAGAAATTTCATGTAACCTTTCCACTGTCGTGTTATTTATTTGTTATAACAGAATCTGTGGGTGTAACTGAGATGATAGTTTTACGATTGATAGAGTGAGGCATAGAACTACAACTTCCTGAGTGATGTCAAACGGTCTTGTAAATGTGCAGTCAAGGGCAAATGATCTTTTGCTGATAGCTGAGAGCTTCAATTCCTTAAAACTACTGAACAAGGGCTCCTTCTGGCCATTTCATGATAGAATAAGTTTATCAGTTTAAATTAAACGGCAGAAGTTCCTACTTTCCTATTGCACTCTTCCACAAAACAAAAATGTCATTTGGACCCCAAATCCATTGCTTTTATTCACACATTATAGTTTCTATATTACATATTGAGACCTCAAGCCCCTTATCAGTAATTTTTAAACACAATTGCCACTAATGGAATAGCTTGTCTTAGGGAAGAAGAAAAACAAAGAACTCTGTGATATAAAAAAATGAGCCCATGCATATTAGCACCATTTGTGGGAGGTGAATTTTGTAGAACTCAAAGAGAATAAGCATCTTCAAGCTCAGAAGAAGGAAAGTGTCTACAGTAAATTCTGCCTTTGAGGAAGGAGGGTCAGAAATGTTATACTATGTCTTATTATGAAAAAATAATGATCCTTTTTTTTTTTTTAGAATTCCACTGATGAATCTCTTTCCTTCGTAACATTGTCATTAGAACATATAAAATGTTGGCCATCTTCCCGAAAAATTCCTACACTTGCAGGGCTTCGTTTTTATTTAATATTATGTTCCAATTTCAAAATTTTAGGAAAATTATTGAATTTCTGTTTAGCTGCTTACTTAAAACAGGAATGTCCCCATGTAGTTGTGAGAATAGCAGTGCTATTTATTAAAAAAAAAAGATGAATGACTCATTTTTAAAATTACTTTTCTATAAAACAGAATAGTGAATTTTAAAGTTTATTATTTGGAAAGCTCAAGAAAGGCATACATTCTAATTGTCTTATTTCTACAACATGAACATAACTTAGTTTCTACTGCTATATAACAAGAAACCAAACACTTGAGGCTGGAAAACAACACGATTCTGGAAGTTAGAAGCAAATTCATGGCATGATTGAGTTCTCTGCTCAGTGTATTACAGGCTGAAATTAAGGTGTCTGCTGGTCTATGTTCTCATCTGGAGGCTGTGCTGGGGAAATCCATTCCCTACTCCTTTCTGGTTATTAGTATTTAGTTCCCTGTAGCTACAGAATTGAGGTCTTCTTTTTCTTTGACTGTGGTCAACGGGGGTACATTCTGAACTCCTGGAAGCCGCCTACAGTTTCTGCCACATGGCTCTGTCCAGCTGTAACCAGCAGTGGTGCTCTGAATCCTTCCCTTGCTTCAAATCTGTGACTTCCTCTTGTTTCCCTGGACTGAATACAATTAACTACTTTTAAAGGGTTCATGTAATTGGGTCAGGCCTTCCCAGATTACTTCCTCATCTTAAGGTCAACTGTCCTTTATAACATAGCAGCAGTAAAATCCATCATTTGACACTCAGGCATTATGTGGCACCAGTGCCAAAAAAGAAAGGAAATAGTAGAGGGCATCTTTGAATGCTCCCTCTGAGGGTGAATCATAGAGCTTCTAGAACTACTCAAACTCTACAGCTCCTCAAAAGTGATGCTTTATAATGCCAGCTTAACTATAAAATACTAGAGTGAATCATTCATAAAATGTATCAGCTTTGGAACTCTTCCCAAATTCTAAAGGAGATAACAGGTATATATTCTACTTAAACTTTTGAATTTTTAATTACTGCACAAAAGAAGCATATAACAACAAGAAATACAACAGTACATATTTGTTTTCATACTGGTAGATTTTTCCCCCTCAGAATATGTGTGATTCTTCAAAAAAAAAAAAAAAGAATATGTGTAATTCTATCATTAAAGATATAAGAATACCTTTTTTTAGATGATTGTTTTCCTCGAAGAACTGCATTTATTTCCTGCCCTAAAGAGGCCTTACTTACTCCAGTGAGGGCCATAATGAATGTTTGTGTCAAAGTTTTTTCCTGCCCATCAGGGGGCTCCAGGTAAAGATGGTCCATTAAAGAAGTCCTGACTTGGGTAGAGGGGTGCTGGCTGGGTGATTCAGTCAGTTAAGTGTCTGACTTCAGCTCAGGCCATGATCTGACAGTTTGTGGGTTCAAAACCCACAAGGCTCTGTACTGACAGCTCAGAGCCTGGAGCCTGCATTAGATTCTGTCCCTCTGTCTCTGTCCCTCCATGCTCATTCATTCTCATTCTCTCTCTCTCTCTCTCTTTCTCTCTCTCTCTCACCCCACTCTCCTCCCCCTCCCCCCCTCAAAAATGAATGATAAAAAATGAAGTCCTATATTGGGTAGAAAAATCTAGGTCCTTATATCACCGCCTTGTTCTGTCATTGGCTGAGGAACCCAAGAGAAGGGTAGGTCTTCAGCCTAACAGATAGTTGTTAATGGCTGCGAGCTGGCAGTAACCCCACTCCCTGGCGACAGCTCTGAGAGCACATCTCAGTGTGTACCATACTTACCAAGCCAATACCCTAACTTCAATGTATTGTGCTTACCCTGAAGTACCTTCGTAGGAGCACATGAACAAAATGTTATGACATGTCTGTCAAAACAGTGACATGATAAGATAATACACATGTGATTGATAATAGTTCTTCCAGTATGTACCAATAAATGGTTGCTTTAGCATCAACCAAAACTCATTCTTGTCATTTACCAGGAATAAATTGCAGTGATTGGTCATGTTACATTGTGAGGAAAGTAGGAAGTAGCTCCAAATTAAAAAAAAAAATGTTGAACTATGCTGTACAAATGTGTACTTTACGGATATCAATGAAGGGATGTAAGGAATTCATACATACTGAGATGTGATTGGCCAAGAAGAATAGAGATAGAAAAAATTATTCACTGTCTCAAGGAATTTGGCATAATACTAGGAATTAGGACTAAAATGAATGTGGCTTTACCGACCAGGTACACCTGCACAGCACATGGAAAAGTAGAGTTATCAGAAGGTTGTGCAAATATTGTGAAATGATGGGGTTGACCTAATATAATCATGCTTGCCCTATCAGAAGAAAATTTGCTTCCAATGAGAGAAACTATTTAAATAGAAAATTTTAAAATTAACTCTCAGTTCATCCGTTTCCTTAATGCAGAGGACATGAGTGTCTGAGTTCATTTCCTTTACTTTCTCTAAAATTCACAGAACCCCAAGAGAGTCATAAAGAGATCTCAGCAATATCATTATTGCTACCTGTACATGAATTGCCTGAGTTTGTTCAAAGGAGATTTATATATAAAACAGGTCTGGAATCCTGTAAGCTGCTCTGATCTTTATTCATTCTGGTTTATATTGGACTAAATTTTATCTGTAAAAGAAAGGTTGTTACAGTTGAATTACTATGATGATAATGACTGGAAAAAATGAGGATTCCCATAACCTATAATAGGAAGAAAAGAAGGACTGGAAAACTCAATGGTTTAAAGCATTTGTGTATTAACAAGCTTTAGAAGAGGCTGATATTGTCACAGGTTCCTGGGTATAGTATTAGGAATAACAAATTGGCAAATCTAAAATGGCAGGTAACAAAGACATAAAAAGTCCCTGGTGACCTCATGCAATTTCTGAGATCATTAGGGAGTTGCCTAACTACCTCTCTTACATATCATCAAGTGAGACCTCAGTTTCACCCCTGCTGATCCCTCTGCTCCAGTTTCTATTTTCTTTAATTGGAAAGTCAGGTAGTGACACTGGTTTTGGAAGGAATCCAAGATACTCATGCATAAACTACTGTGTTTTTCCAAAAACCAAAAGAGAAACCTTCAGCAACGACTCTTGAGAATCTTTAACCTTTACTTGATATTTGTAAAGAAATAACATTAGGGTAATTAGTACAGAATATAAATATCTCAAATTCGACAATACACAAACATCCTTGCAAAGAAGCGATTGACACTTGGAGGTGACTTGTGGAAGCAAATTTTTAGAGAAAAGAAATGAATTCACTTTCCACTGATAAACCAGACAGGTAGGGCTCTTTTGCTGCAAATCAAATACAGTGTCCAGCATCTGTGATGAGGAAATATGGCATCTGGAAAGTATGGGTAACTGATAGTGAGAAATAAAGACAGGGAAGGCCCACCTATAAAACCACAAAATGAAAGCCATTTTCCTAAGTGCATTCTTTTTTTTTTTTTTAAGATGGTGGTCATTTCTGGATTTTTAAGATAAAGACTTGTGAATGAATTACCTAATAAAACCTATAAACCAATATGGGTTTAGATATACACAATAAAAGCAAAGTTTGGAGGAAAAAGTGATCTCAGTAATAGACCCAGACAAAGGGAGCTATTAGAAATCTTAAGAGAGCAAGATATATTACAGCAAGAATGTACAAGCTATGTTTTACGGACAAGGTGGGGTTAACACTAGCCTTATAGAACAGATAAATTCTAACAACTCGAGATTTAAAAAATATGGTTAGTATGATAAGCAGAACTATGTCTTTTCGAAGATGCCTATGGCCTAATGCTCCTGTCCATATAAATGTCCTAATCTCCTAGTTAATAAATCTAATGTTTATGTTAAGTGCATGGCACTATAACATTTGGTTAATGCATAATGGCTTACACCCACACCAGCCCAGCTGGGTAGGAATATTAGATGAGGAGTCAAGGTTTGGAGAGTTTATTTTCCACAAAGTTCCAAAAGTCAGTATTTGAACCGAGGTGCCATGTTTCTCATCTTATCACTTTGCTGACTTACTGCTTTTAATTGAGTGTGCCAGGCCCTGTATCATACATTTGAATGATCTGGATTGTTTGCGCTTATGCAATTTCCAGCAACATATGATTCATCTGCTGTTGGAGACTAATGTAGCCTTTGAGGGAATTATGCTCTTAAATTTGAGAATCTAATTTGATATACAAGGCTTGGGCAATGTTCCTTTCTCTGAAAAATATTTCTCTCATGTCGCCAGCATCTTAAAAGAGTTTCATGTTTCCAAAGTCAAAAAACAAACAGAACAAGACACATTTTCCCTTATCAGATGAGAAGAAGAAAGCTAGATTAATTTGTCAAGGGTCAAATAACCCATTGGTAGTAAGTTTGTAAAGGAGGCGGTGTTCCCTAAATCATCCTTCAGTTGTCTCTGAATTTTGTAGTATCCGTAGGCTGAAATCTACCAAATAAAGTTAGATCCCTGGAATGCACCACGTTGGGAGGGAAAGAGAACACAAATGACATTTTCCCTTGATATTTTCCTTGCATAAGACCTTAGAACAAGCCGTCACCTTTCCATAGCTCTAAAGAAACCTTTATTTTACATGCATTGCATGCTCAGCAAGAGGTTCAGAAAGAGGAAAGGATTAATGATACTTCTTCTAGTGACAAGAAGCAGCATCTGTCTCTTTTAAAAAATGTTTCTTCTTCTAAAATGTGATGAGGTTAAACGAGGTAATCCCTGAAACATTTTTTGTCAACTGAAAGGTCTTTATACTGCAGACCGGAACTATCAGAGAATATGGAAATATCTGAAGGACAGGTATGTCTATGATCAGACAGATTGGGGCATACACACTGTGTGTAGCTGTACCAAAACCTCGAGGCCATTGCGAAACAGACTTGGGAGAAATCACAAGAGACGGATGGAATGAATGGCTCTGTCTGAAATCCAGAGCCCCCCATGTTTCACCCTTCAGAATAAAACAACTTCAACATTTAGATCTAGAGTTGTTTTGCCTAATGTGGTTAGAATGCTCTCTTTTTCCTGTCCAATTTGAAAAATTAAATTCCTCATTTTGGAAGCATTCCTTATTTGATATTTGGGAAAAATAAGGAATTACTTTATATTTATTCAAATATCAAGTCGGAGAGAATTGTTTTTTGCAATGTTTCCGTTGCCACTGACAATTAGATTCTTTACATTCTGCCCATGCCATTGGCAAACCATGTATATGAATATTTTAGTTTGTATAAGGACTAATCTATTCCATTAATTTGAATAATGCTTACATAATTGAAATATAGTTATGTGGGTTGTCTTTCATTTATAGATACTACTTTCTTTGAATGAACAGTAATTATTGGCTATGTGACGCCTCGTGGTGATGTTATTCTAGTGATCATATAAACATAAGCACAGCATACAATTTTGTGCATATTTATTTAAAAATACTCTGATCATGCAGTGTCACAATATAAAAGAAAAGGAACCTCATACAAGAATGACACAATGCTCAGAAATTACATAAAATTGAAAAGGGGTTCTTACAATCAAACAGATGGCTCCAGAAGCAGCTGTATCCTATCATTTCTGAAGCGTGTGAGGCACATGTGCAGATGGGAGAGTGGGGTGTGGAGGTGGAAGGGATGTGACTGTACATGGAAGTAAGAAATTGATGGAGTGTTGGCTTTTCCACCATGAAATTAAAAGATGAGGGCCAGGGATTTGTTACCTAGTAGTACTTTCCTAACCATAAAATGAAGAGGGAATATTACCCTTACTTAAACTTTACTTTAACAACGCACTTTATGGGGTGCACCTGGGTGGCTCAATCAGTTGAGCATCCAACTTTAGCTCCGGTCATGATCTCATGGTTCCTGAGTTCGAGCCCCATATCAGGTTCTGGGCTGACAGCTCAGAACTGGGAACCTGCTTCAGATTCTGTGTCTTCTTCCTCTCTCTCTGTTCCTCCCCCTCCCATGCTCTGTCTCACTCTCAAAAATAAACATTAAAAAAAAACATAATAAAGGGGCACCTGGGTGGCTCAGATAGTTAAGCATCCAATGTCAGCTTAGGTCATGACCTCATGGTTCCTGAGATCAAGCCCCACATCAGGCACTGTGCTGACAGCTCAGAGCCTGGAGCCTTGTTCAGATTCGGTGTCTCCCTCTCTCTCTGCCCCTCCCCAGCCTGCACTCTGTCTCTCCCTTTCTCTTTCAAAAAATAAATAAAACACTGAAAAATTAAAAATAAAAAAATAAAAATGTACTGTAATATCTTTCAATGTTTTTTATTTAAAATCATTGTATTGTATGGATTTTTTTTTTTTTTGCAAACCCCATACTTTTCCCAAACTTACAGTGCTTTTGAGTCACCGTTATGGTGGTCAATGGTATATGTCAACTTGACAGGGCCACAGGGTGCCCAGATATTGACTTAAACATTATTTGTGGATGTATCTATGAGGATGCTTCCAGATGAGACTGACATCTGAATAGGTAAATCGAATTAAACAGATTGCAGTGCCCATAGTGAGTGGGCCTCATCCAACCTGTTGAAGGCCTGAATAGAATAAAAGACTGAGTAAGAAAGAATTATTTGTCTTGGTCTAATTATCTTCAAGCATGAATGCTGTCTTTTATCTTTGGACTTGACTTCTCTATCTTTCTAATCATGTGAGCCAATTTCTTATAATCAATCTCTTTCTGTACACATACAGCCACACCCTATTGGCTCCATTTCTCTGGAGAGCTCTCATACATGGTTCAACATTTATTCTTCACTGCTCCTTTCAGGAACTTTGTAGTAAAACATGTAAGTCATATAAAATGTATTCCATGGCCAATTAATGCAATCTACTAATTGCTTCCATGTGGAAACTTAAAGGTCCATCATACAACTGAGCATAGACCCTCTCCCCACTCCTCTTTATTTTTTTTAACTTCTCAGCAATTAGATGATCATGCCAAAAAACTTTCTCATCAGTTTTTCAGTAATTACAATGAGTAAAATTCCCTAGCAAGTCATAACAGAAACACAACATTAGTCAGACATAAATTGTATGGTATGAACAACTGACTTTGGGGGATTGTTAACCAATGCATGGGGAAGCCTATGCTGGCTGCTGTGTTACTAGCATGTTCATGTGATCTATTATATGCTGGATTTTATTATAGTTTATTTTATTAACAATACTAGGCATTGTTAGAAACTTTGTGGGTATTAGAAGGTAAAGGTTTTCTTTTTTTTTTTCCCTAAGGAAATCAGTGTCAGAAATATGAACTTAGTGAAACTTACTGACAGTCAGAGTTGGTCACCAAACTCAAGTTGGCCTGATGCCCTTTCTAATCTTCCCTAATAACCTTTGAGTTTTTTGGATTGCTCCTGATTTCACCTTATAACTGGATAAAGTTTTGTGGTTGAGTCCTTTTTTTCTCTGTTTTGCTTTGTGGTATAATTGAAGTTATTTTTGATCAAGATTTGAGGGATAAAGTGTACTTTAAGTATTTTAACCTTCAAGACAGTGAGTTAGAAAGTCATTAAGGTGGAACTGGGTGGCTCAGTCAGTTAAGCATCCAACTCTTGATTTTGGCTCTAGTCATGATCTCAGGGTCATGAGACTGAGCCTCACATCGGGCACTGTGCTGGGTATGGAATCTTCTTGGGATTCCCTCTCTCCCTCTTCTGTTCCTTCACTTGGATGTGCAGGTTCTCTCTCACACACACAAAAAAAAGCCACTAAAAAAGAAAGTAATTAAGTCATTTGACAGTCATTCATAAAACTGTAATGAGGGCAGCGTGGGTGGCTTAGTCTATTAAGCATCAGACTTCAGCTCAGGTCATGATCATGAGTTGGAAGCTCACATCAGGCTCTGTGCTGACAGCTCAGAGCCCTGCGAGCCTGCTTAAAATTCTGTGTCTTCTGTCTCTCTGTCCCTTCCGTGCTCATTCTCTGTCTCTCTCAAAAATAAATAAGCACTAAATCTATTTAAGAAAATAAAAAAATAGAATTGTAGTAAATATCATAAAGAAGTACAGACTTGAAAAAGTGCAATAAATTAAATGCACAACTGTTTTCAAAGGGTGTGCCCCAAAGCTACTGGTCCCTGACTTCCACCTGGGGAAGTGGATGAGCTAAGGACAACCTCTCTATCAGCCTCTTTACACAATAGAAAATTAATGACTTCGTGTGTTGGTTGTAAAGATTAAATAA
Organism: Suricata suricatta; assembly: GCF_006229205.1. Lineage (NCBI taxonomy): Eukaryota > Metazoa > Chordata > Mammalia > Carnivora > Herpestidae > Suricata > Suricata suricatta. Next base: position 132,578,918 of record NC_043705.1, on the reverse strand, counting down.
AATGATGTAGGCAAATTATTCAGCCTGGAAGATAATACAACCTCAATAAATTTTAAATGATACCTTACCTTAAAAAGAAGTAATAAAGGAGAAAGAGAACCAAGTGCATGATGAGGAGGAATAGGAACCAAGATTTAATCTTTTGAGTGTGCATCACTGAAATCTTTTGGAGGACTAGAAAGAACCCTGAACATTTGCTATGTTATTTTTGGACAATTTACATATATGTGCATGTATAAGTTCTTAAAACACTTCACTAGATATTCCAATTAATAGGGATAAAAAGGGGCATGTGGCTAAAAAATTTAACAAAACCAAATGAAAACAAGAAAAGACACAGGTAGAAAAGAAGAACCCAAGATAGAGAAATAAAAGACACTTATATTGGGCTTGTAACAGAGTAACTGAAATGCTGTGTCTACTAAAACATGTTGTGTATGAAGAGGGCTTTGAATCTGAAAGCAAGCATGTCCGTAGTATTTTGAAATTTTCAGCAAGGAATTAAAGATGTTTTATTTTAAAATAAAGAAAAGCTTAGGTTGGGTCTGATTGGGCCCTTCCCATATATGAAAGGAATTCTGAAGAAAAAAGTTTTTTTTTTTTTTAGCTTCAGTGAACAACTTAGGAAGCAGTGTTTACTGTTCATTCAAAGGGCACATTTCTTAAATATTAGAACTAATGGGATCCCAGGAAAATAGTTCTCATGAAATGTGTTGCCTCCTAGCATGGCAAATTCTTTATTTTAAGATAGGATCTGAAGTTGGTCTTCTGCTTTCTGGTGGATTCAAAAGGAGAGATCAGTAGTCACTAGGACACTGGGTTAGTTGGTAATTTAAATATCCTTTACACTAAGAAATCATATGTCTACTGTTCCACATACTTCTGTTAAACGTTATTCAAAGACTCATCAAGCATTCATTAAGCATGCACTATGAGTAGGGCACTGTGAGCTGATGTTATCTATCCATTATCTCATTTAATTTATGAAAAGTTAACATCTTTTCAGGAAAGTGAGGGATAGAGAAGTTCAATAGTATGTGTGTGATCACAATACCAATTTCCCCACTGAAGAGCTTAGCAACCGGATTCTAAAATGTGGGCTTTTCATGTCTTTCTTTCTAAACTGCGAACAGTCTGTAAACATTTCAGTGTTTCTCAAGATATATTGCTTGGTTTGTAGAATCATGATACAATGATACTACATTGGGTTACTGAGTCATCTTTACATGACACAGCATTGGGGCATAAATAGATATATTTGATACAGTGTGGTTTAGATCTTACTGGTATATTACCACCCTTTTAATCTTTGTGAAAACTAAATAGATTTAAAAATCAGACCCAGGGTTTAGGAGTCTTTAATGTGAATGTTATTTGACTGAGTGTGTCTATCAGATAGCTAACATCTCATGCGTTTCTCTTCTCTAATTAAATGACTAGAACAAATAAAAATTGCTTTTTGAATTGACTGAACACTTTGGGATGTGACTTTCTTTCTCTATTTTGAGAAAAAGGAAATCAAGCAACTTGGCCTATGTGATAAAGCAATGTAGATGATGTTCACATGGAAAGGTGTAAGATGAAAGTGTGGGAATAAACATAGAGTAGATTGTGTTGGCACTTTCCTACTATCTAAACGCACTTTAAAATTTTTGAGGAACACATTATTTTGTTTTAAATAGCAAGTCTTTCTTAACTGCTGGTATAATACTGTCATATCTTTTCTGCTGAGTCAGCAGGCACAAAGCCAGTACATTAAATAACATTTTGCTGATGAGAAGAGACAGAATAATAATTCTGTTGAAGATAACCAAGTAAGCAGTAGAATCCTTGGTAAGAGATCATTAGTATTATTCAAAACATAATTCTAAAACTGTAATACTATATACAATTGCTATTTAAACAGCAAGAAGTGTTCAGTATGTTATGGAAATACAAGTAGAGATGTTTAGAAATATCTGAGGTACACATTTATGTATGTATAGCCAGCATTGATATAGGAGTAAAGTTGTGAACAGAGTCAGGCAGAGTTCTAGGCTCATGAGTATTCGTCCATTCTGATTCTAAAGCAAAATGATGCTTTCTCTGGTCAATATTTCCTTTTTTTTTCTTCATGATCCGGGATGAGGAGTACCCCTCTTACTATGAATAAATAAAATTTATAATAGAAATTGAATTAAAATTATCTCCTACATAACTATTATCCTACCATTTATGTGTTTATATAACTGGGAATAATAAAAATCTCTGAAGAGCATCTTGTGACTTCCTTATTTGGAACTTCCGAAATTCAGTTAAGAGTTTTATATATATGTATTTGTATATATATACATATATATATATATATGTGTGTATTTGTATATATATACATATATGTATGTATCACACACACACAAATATATATATATAATAGGTCAATTTTTTAACAGATGATTCTCCCAAGACTCAGGTTTCTTGTCTGTAAAGCAATCTGAGAAAATGGCACTCTTAAATAAGATAAAACTTGCTACATTTTGAAAAAGCAAAAGCTTGGAACCAGGAGACGTTTTTTTTCTTGCACATAGAAACATGGCATGACAGCTTACTTAACAGCATGAAACAATGACCTCAATAAGAAAATATTTAATTTTCAGGAAAAATACATCAGGCAAAATTTGATTTTAGTGATGATCTCCCTTTGGCAAACCATAATTTCTTCCTAACGTTTCAATACTCTTTACAAAAATGAAAAAACAATAGTGTATGTGTTCTTTTAGGGCATGGGCAGCACTACTAACATTCAGATGGGCTAATTCTTTGAAGTGGGGGTGTCCCCTGTGTATTCTGGAATGTCTAGCACCACACCTGACTTTTCCTTACCAGATACCAGGAGCAGCCCCTCCTTCATGACAATTAGTAATGTCTACCGATGTTGCCAAATGTCTCCTGGGGGCTGAAACCCACCCCCGGTTGAGAACCCCTGGTGTAGGGCCACCATAATCTACCTGCTCTTCCTCATGATAGCAGATCATCTTTTTGCTTTTCTTTCTGATTGAGCTTCCTCTTTACTCCTTTTGCCTCCATTATTATTTAACTCTCATATCTTTATCTTTATGGGAATTACCAAAAACATCTTTTTGAAGGTTTTACACAAAAGCCTTTCTTATTCCTACCACTAGGGACCCACATCGGGACACTGACTGTAAGAAAGACGGGAGACTAGATTCCCACTGTCACTCCCCTATTGCACAAGGGGGTGTACTGTGCAGAATACTAACTGTACAAATGTCCCAGGTGCTCGGTTTATACTATTATGACAAGCCATTTGTAAATGAATTGTGTAGGACATAGAAATTAATGTCTCCATAGTGACAACATAATAATGAGTAGCTGTGTTCCCAGGCCAGTCTTCAAAAGTCAATTTACTTATAAAGTAGTTAAAATCTCTGAATGGTGATCTTTTTCATTGTAAGACCTGGCACCATGAATTTTGTGGGACAGTTTTAAATAAATAGATGAAACTGAATTTTCTTTCTTCTGAGCCAATTTGATAAAAATCAAAATGGCCTAGGTTTGATATCTATGCCATTTGTTCAACTCCCTAAAATTTGTTTTCATGAAAGTTCCTTCTAGTTACTCTATGCTTATTCATTACATATGATAATATTTCTCTTAGTGACACCAGATTTGGAGAAATGTCAGTTAACCGGTGAAGGCAGTCACCTATAGATCCTAATTCCCTATATAGATTAGTTAATAAAATATTAAAAATGTTTGTTGACTGCAAATGTTCACAATCACATGTATTTATATAAAGATGTTTTTTTAACCCCAAATCCTTTCTCATTGTCTTTTTTTTTGAAAAGCAGAATAACACTAAATGCCTAAAAATTGTAATTCAATACACCTGATGTGATGGTGTCCACAAAGGTAATCAAGACATGATTCATGCCTTTAGGAATATTTGAAATTTAGAGGAAGACTGATAGAAATAACTATAGGAACAAAATAAGGTGAGTGGGAGAAGGTTCTTTATTATGATGCGCCCGGTGAATAATTGTAGTAGACATGAATAGTGATGCACACCTCTTCCACCTCCTATACAGTGTAAGTGTGACTGGCCTAATTATACACTGTTCACCAGCATATTTAGCACCCAGATGCTAATTATGCAAAAACAGAAATAGGATCAATTTAACCAAAGAGAAAATGAAACATCTAAGCAATACATTCACTTATTAATTCTTTCTAAAGATACAAAAACTCTTCTTGGAGTTACCCTATGGTGAAGATGTTATGTTTATCTCTGCCTTGAAAACTCTCAGCTGAATCAGGAAGTGACATTGGATTGGGGTTAGGTCTCCATCCCTGTAATTCATACTACCTAACGTGTAATTATTCTTTAATTTTGCAGGAATTATAATTAGGATTTGAAATGTCAGGAAATTTGCTGATTCACCGAAACCTGGTACTACTTTTGATATTAAGGAAAACTAATTTGTTCTTATTTTCTTATAAGAAGTTAGGATGTATGATTGAGATTGTCAAATCGTCTATTGTATCTCTATGGCCACTAAGCCATGGTCTATATTTTTAGTTAGCTAAACTCACGGCTCCTAAGAATACAGATTATATTGTCCATCCTCTCTTAAAGCTAACTATATATATATGAACATTTCTGGAAAAACATTAAGTTTAAATAGTACATATAATATGTAGCAGTGGTTGTTAATGATGGGGTATGGTGTCTCTCCTTTCTCTCCAGCTTGTGGGAAGTGATGGACGGAATACAGTCAACTTCCAGTAGCCTAGAACCTCTAAATTCCTAGGGCCAGGTTAAGAGCTATGTCCTGGGAATGAGAACCTGATTTAGGACACCCATGGAGCTGCATACCAGATTCGGACTAATTCTGTGCCATTTTTACTTGAAAGAAAGATTATCTTTAAACATTGCTTTTTGTGCTTATTTCAAATGTTATGTAATTATAAAACAGGTAGTTCAGTCACTCATTAAAGCAAAGGAGGAATCTTAGAAAGGATCCTATCAAATTCCAGGAATTGTCTTTGGGCTAATGCTTCTCCCACTCTTGGGAGAAGCACACAGATCATAGAGCAGGCTCTGCATGTGTAGGAGTGAGTAGCGGAGGGGCAAAGAAAAAAGAGAGAAACTCATGCAGGCTTCCTGCTGTGAGCACAGAGCCCTATGTGGGGCCCCATCCCATGAATGGAAAAATGAGATCATGACCTGAGAAAATCAAGAATCCAAAGCTTAACCCAGTGAGCTACCCAGGTGCCCCATGGAGCAATCTTTTAATACCACATGCATACCTTTGCTCACTGACCCAGGTGATTTGTCTGAAAATGCTAATTTAACACTCATGAATGCAACAGTTTTACAAAGCCTAAATATTAGCAGTAAATATTGACTATCAAACTTTTGTTTCAGGCAAGACAGTTTCAGTAGGCTGAAATTCTTCCACATGGATAGAATAATACTCCTTGTAGATACAAAGCAAATGAAAAGGTTTTGAGTAAGCTGACAAAATTATAAGGAAAACACCTTAAGTTCACTGAATGCTCCTTAAATTCCTTTCTCTGTACTAGCCAATGCCAATGACATTATTTACATCAGTCATGTTTTAGATCATTTACCCACATAGCTGCGACTAGGAAGTGGAAATATTACAATACTAGTTAACAGAAAAGAAAACTAAGTTTTAGGAAAGGTAAAACACTTAGCTAGATTGATAATAGCAGTTACCATGGAAAACCAGATTTCAAGTTAGATCATCTGATTCCACACACCGTCTTATCTTGCTGCCTTCCATGTCACTTCCCTTCACCTCCTTGTCTTTCTCACTCTGCCCTCCCTGAAACTGACAGTTCAAGGCACCATCTTCCGCAGTTGATGGAGCAATTGTTTTTGGTTAGTGGGCTTTTCTGAGCTCATGATGCCACATCAGCGTCTGCCACTGTCTCGCATGGTGCTTTCACCAGAAAGCGCAAACATGAGAAAAGTAACAGCAGAGCATCCCAGGGCAGATGATGAATTTGTTTTTATGAATTTATAAATTCCAATTTTAAGAGTATAATAGTGATAAAGACAAGACTCTGTTTTAGGTCAAGAGACGGTCCCTTTGCCCAAGTTATAATCACTTCATATTTGAAAGGAGTTCGGGTCATGTAAAAATAGGAAACACAAGCATTTAGAACCACAGAATATTTAAGATCCAGACTTCACTGTACTTAAACTCATCTGGATGCTTGATTTATTTTGTATTAAGCATCTCTTAATGTTTTCTTTTAAGAATATCAGTGGATCTTGTTAGTAAAATCATATTTTTAGAATACACATTAAATTACATTCTGTCTAATCAGGCCTAGAGATATGTTTAAAAATTGTGTCACACAGAGTCCAAGAATCTTTCTCAAAACTAAAAATACTTTGTAGTATTGGCAATTAGCAAACAGCTCCTGTGACCCTCTATGATGTATGCAATTCAACTCTCCCTTTCTCTAATTTCTCTCTAGAAGAAATCACTACTAAACATTACTACTTTTTAATTAATTAGCAGAGAGTTAGTGAGATAGTCTCTAATACCAGAAAACACTTTTAGTGTAGATTGATATATATTTCATCAGTATCATGAGGAAAATAAAAAATAAGGGAGTAGTGAGACAGCTAGCTGGGGCTGACGCTTTTTAGATAACGTGGTCAAGATAATCTCACCTAAGGAGAAAACATTTGAATGGAGACCTGTAAAAAGAGAAGCTAACCATATGGGAAAAAACAATTAAGCAAGAGTGAACAGAAAACATGAGGCTCTAGAGTAGAGACATCCTTAATATCTTTAAGAAAAAGAAGACCTGAGTGGCTGGAGGAAGTTACACCAAGCAATGAGAGTGTAAGACAGGAGGTAGGTTGTGGGCCATTGCAGGCCTTTTAAGGGCATTGGATTTGATATGTGTACAATTTGCTATGTGAAGGATTTTGGTGATATTCAACAAAAATATTATTTTAATTAAATTTCAAAAACATCACCCTAGTTCTTGTGTGAATAATAGGTCATTTAGTAGAGTAGAGGTCAAAAGGCTAGGATGCTATTTCAAGGGTCCAAGGGAAAAATTATAGTAACTTAATCTTAGTGGATAACTATGGCAATAGTAAGCAGCAGCAATACTCTGAAATATTTTGAAGGAAAAGCCCATGGAATTTGTTGACAGATTAATGCAGGGGCTGAAAGAAACACAAGAGTTCATGACAACATCTTGGTTTCTGGCTTTAGTAAGTCGAAAAATGGGATTTACTCTATCAGAATTGCCTCACTCGCTACTATAAATGTTTCTTAACATGATACTTGAATATTTTTCTAAATCTACATAGTTATAAATCTACTGCATCTACTGAGATGGGGAACACTTAGAGGAGGAGGGTGCCAAGCATGGGTGTGAGAAATAATAAAATTTTAGATGTATTAATTATGACCTCTTAGGGGAGATGTCTTCAATGATTGGAGCATGACCCTGTAACTTAAGGGGGTTTCCTGGATTAGAGATAAATATCACCATGTATTTGGAAACAAAACATTTATAAGACTGGATTTCACAAAAGATAGATTAAAGAGATAGAATAAGCAGGGAGGTGGGAGAAGAATGCCCCGGGGACCAAGCAGAAGAAAGCCAAAGATGAGGAATCAACACACCTGCCAAAGTCATGAATAGGTTCCAGAAGGTAGTGATAAAGAATGGACTGTTGGAGGCACCTGGGTGTCTCAGTCAGTTGAGTGTCCAGCTTCAACTCAGGTCATAATCTCAATGGTTCCTGGGTTTGAGCCCCACATCGGGCTCTGTGCTGACAGCTAGCTTAGAGCCTGGAGCCTGTCTTCAGATTCTGTGTCTCCCTCTCTCTCTGACGCTCCCCTGCTCGTGCACTCCCTCTCTCCCTCCCTCTCCCTCCCTCTCCCTCTCCCTCTTTCTCTCTCTCCCTCTCTCTCTCTCTCTCCCTCTCTCTCTCTCTCTCTCTCTCTCTCTCTCTCAAAAATAAATAAAACATTAAAAAAAAGAAAAAAAGAAAGAATGGACTGTTGGATTTCAATGTTTTTCTAGAGTAGCTTTGTCAGATTTCTTGGAAAGAAACCCTATTGGTAGTTGTTCAAAAAGAATGGAAGATGATATAGGTAACAAAGAAAAATAAATTTTTCAAGGTGTTTTACTTTAGGGAAGAGTAGGAGGAAAATGGAATGGAGAAACAGGATATGGAAACAATGTCTATATTTTTTAAAATGTCTATATGCTTAGAATCTTTATATGTTGATGAGAATAATGCCCTAGGTAGGTAATGTTAAAAAACAAGAGGGTCCAAAGTAGGAAGACCTTGGAATTAGAAAGGAGGGACCATAGCAAGGAATGCATGTATGCTGTTATAATTTGTGGTAAAAATGATCTGAAGAGAATCTACAAATCTTTAGGAGAAAATGATTCACCAGAAATATGTGTTTTATAAAGGAAAGAATAAATAGGCAATGGATAATATGTGTGAATTTTTTTTTGAATTTTAAAGCATCCTAGAACTATTTTCATTATTAAATACAAGAATAGAAATTACTATATTGTAAAATAGGGAATCCTTGAAAGAGGTGGGAGAAATACGCTTTTAAATTGCACAGCTCACTGAAACACAGATTAGAAACAAAAGTTTGCAGTCTTATTAACCTAAAATCAAAGTAATTTAAGTTAGAACTGTAGCACTCAAGTGAGCAAATGTTTACTTTCAATAGTCTATTGTTAAAGTTTGAAAAGCACAATCTCTTTAAACTGATTGTGAGTTTGCTACTCAATAGAGGAAAGCAATTAGGAAACAGTATTAGCAAGTATCTCTCACAAAATAAATATTTACTGTCAACCTTACAGAAGTGAAAAGTCCCGTTTCCACATATAGTCCTAATTGGATTTCAATGGCTTCCTAAGTATTCTATTAAATCTTTGATACTCTTTTGAAAAAATATAAGTGCCATATTATTTTCTTAAGCTTTAAAAAATTGTCAAATCTAGCTTAGGGCATTAATTACCTAAAACTAAAAGTGTCTATTGGAATTTTGTCCCAGGGTCTCTGTTAGTATTAAGTGATTTTAAAGTATAATTTATGAAACATTTTTCAACACCATGGCCAATGAGAGCTTACATGATAGTTTTTGTTACTATTAAAAGGAATCCCCTATATGTTTGATGTTTTCTAGTCACTGAAAAAATTCTCTCTGAATATTCATTAATACTTTCATCTTTGGGGGCACCTGGGTGGCTCAGTCAGTTAAGTGACTGACTTGATTTTGATTCAGGACATGATCTCACAGTTCCTAAGCTGAGCTCCAGCATGAGCTCTGAGCTGACAGAATGTAACCTACTTGGGATTCTCTCTCTCTGCCTCTGTCCCCAACCAATTCCCACTTGCTCTCTCTCAATAAATAACTTTAAAAAACCTTTAAGTTTTTCTTAAAAATATTAATTTTGGAAATTATTGGGTGTAATAAAAATAAATAGGGCACAAATCTATATTCTTTTTAGCATTACGAATCATCCTATATTTTAAGTACATCAGTTGCCAAAGGAAAAACTAGTCGAATTAATATATTTCTCTTTTTTCCTTTTTTAATTTTTTTAAGTTAATATTTTTCTGATGCATTCAAAGTGCTTGCACATGATTTAGTGTGTCATAACACCAGGTTGAGGAATGAAGCCTCATAAAATGCATAGGTTTTGAAAAAATGTTTGGTATGACAATAGACAGTACCCTCTTTAGGTAATAATAATATTTGATATAAGTGTTGAGTTCATACTATGTACCTACCCTTTTATGAGATCTTTAAGTAATAATATTTGATATAAATGTTGAGTTCATACTACGTACCTATCCTTTTATGAGATCATTCATAATTTTTATTACATTGGGATTTCAGTGTAAGCTAGAAGCATAGGTATTGTTATACCCATTTTTTTCTGATGTGGGACTGGGGTATCAGAGTTTAACTGAAACTCGGCAAGAAATCCCAGCAGTAATTAAATGACTAAGAAAGATTTTAAATTTCTGTTGGCTCTGTATTTTATAAGGATTCCCCTAATAGGTGATTAGTTGATAAGGAATATCCAGAAGCACACATTTCTAGTCCTTAGTGTTGATCTGATCTACAGAAGTAAATCTTCTGATTTAGCATCAAAATACTTAGCAACATCTTCTACGTGAATGTTGACGTGCTTGCAGTCTGAAATGTTTTTGTGGTGGTTGTTGTTCTGTTGTATATTATTCGTTTTCTTTTTCACCAGGTCTTTTGAAAAACAACATGGAAAACAATTTGACAATAAAATATTATGGAGAAAAAAAAGAAATACAGATAGAAAAGGAGCAGCCTCATTATAAAAGAAATGCAAATTAAAATGATGTAAATTTTTGCCTAAAGAAAAAAAAAAAGAAAAACAACATGGATATCAATAGGATACAATTTCAGAGCAGAACTGATTTCAAAATAAAATATTTCCTACAATGCCTGCATTTGTCAGTGCAAACTATTTATATTGGTTTAAAGAGAATATAACTAAAATAGTTTATTTGCTAATAAAGTGTGATGTACTCAAAGCATATCTGCATATACTATTTCTTATATCATTATAGCTGTACTCTAAGCTGATAGCAAATGTATGTAGTAATGATTAAGTAGCAATTTAACAAGGTAAAATCAGTGACAGTGTACAATAAAGTCATTGATGTATAGCTAAAGGGCAGTCACGAAACACCATGGAGTGGAAAGTTGCCAAAGAGTATGCTCGAACTTAGGGTATCAGACCTATCGTGACCATAAAAGTTGATGTAGACTGTCAACAAGACAGTAAAGGCATAGGGTCTTCCAGAACCACCAGAAAGCCTTACAAAAAATAAATAACTTTGGGGAGGCTGGGTGGCTCACTCAGTTAAGCAGCTGACTTTGGCTCAGGTCATGATCTCACAGTTTGTGAGTTCTAGCCCCATGTCAGGCTCTGTGCTGACAACTCAGAGCCTAGAACCTACTTCAGATTCTGTGTCTCCCTCTCTTTCTCTCTCTCTCTCTCTCTCTCTCTCTCTCTCTGCCCCTCCCCTGCTCACGTTCTGTCTCTCAAAACTGATTGTTAAAATAAATTAAAATAAGTAAACAAATGATTCAAATATAAGAAATGCTAAGATATAACAAACTTTGGAATAAATTGAAAACTAAAAGAACTAAAGCACATATTCGATGTTGCTGTGAGAAGAGTCTGCTTTGAACATCACCTGTGTACCTTGGGGCTCCGTGGTAGTAGTTGTGTAGTCCTACTAATGCATCTCAGTGGATTTTCGCTACACACCTAAAACCACGTGGGAAACTTAATTCGGGAAAGAATGAAAATGTTACTAACCTTTCTATTCTTATAGGAAACCTTTGGTTTGCAATTCTACTAACAGCCGGGAAGAGATCAGAACTGGACACAAAGTCAGGAGCACAGACGTGCTCAATTTACAAGATGTTGAAAGAAGAGATACTGATAAAACACAAGAAATAAGAAAAACAAATTTAACGACATAAATTAAAGTTGAAAATACAACTAAGAAAAAAAGTGACGATGATTAAAACCATGAAAGGGAGGAAAAGTGAGTGTGGAATAAGAGTCTAATCTTCTCTTAAGACAGGAATGAGCGAATAATAAAGTTGATTAATGAAAAATAATGGTATATAACCTCTTTTTATGAACTTGACTGTAACCCACCCTTTAAGAGGGAGAAAATATTAGAAGTTGGCCTCTTGGCAAATTGGAGCTTGAAGATTTTTTTTTCCTTTTATGGTTTTCTATTTCTTTTTTCTTTAATATTCATTATTTTATTTTTTAAATGCTAAATGGTGATCCTGTTGTATAGCTAGCTTTCTTTGGTCTCATAATGCTGAAACCAAACAGCTGTGACTCTTAGAGCCCTCGAAAATTGAAAAACATGGAGGTACAGAAAAAAGAGTATTAGCAGTAGTTTCTCCTAACTATACACATGCCCTGAGTTTCTGAACAGACAACTATAATCATGTGTTAGGAGAGGATAAGAACTAAGTGGTTTATAAATGTTTTAATTCACATTTTTATTTTTGAAATGTAAATGGGGACAGTTAGTGTTTCACATGAATCATTATATACACATTCGTATGCTTTTCTGAGCTAAATATCTTATAATCTAAAATATTGCTTCATTCTGACAGTTTTCCTTTTTTCTCCCATAGATATATTAAAATACTGCATGATGTTTCAGATTATATTTTTGTCTTAAGGTCAGTAAGAAGGTTAATGCTTAGCCATAGTCAGTTCAAGTACAGTATGGGTGAAATGCCAGTTAAGCAGACTAATGACAGTCCCTTACCAACCAAAATAACACAAAAATAATTACAGATTCTAACCAAGGAAGTCTTATTTTTAACCTGTGACTGTCAGGACATAGTCTGGCATTTAGTTCTTTGGAAACCATGCCTTATTTGTCTTTTTTTGGTTGAAATATCATGGACAAAGCTTTCATTCTCTATAGTAATCTATATTTTATAAAAGACGCTTATGTCAGAAAAAGGCAGCAGAGTTTTGTAATAAAAAGGCACTTTGACTTTACCCAACTTGCTTATGATCTAGAAAAAACAAAAGACAGGATCAAAATATATTACACATAGTTTCCTAATTGTGACGAGTGTGATTATAATTGGCAGGAAGAGAAAAATTCTTATTTCATATAATAGGGAATAAAACTCTTTTCCTACTTCTCAGTGTATGCCCAAGGCATAATATAACTTAATCTTTTAATAATAAAGGTTGTATGGAATGCTAAAAGTCACAAAACTCAAATACATCCTTACTAATTTTTTTGCAATAATGTTAAACAGCCAATTGTTATGTAGATATTTTTCAGTGTAATTGTGATGACACTAAAGTCAGTTTATGGGATAGTTCTTCTATAGCATCTCTAGTATTGTAATGTTGCTATGTAATTACACATTTCTGAAATTATGATCTCAGTATTTTAACAATTTTGTGACTCAGACAAATGATTGCGTAGTTCTACAAGTCACCCAAATATTTAGACCAGTTATGGGGAGATTAGAAATGAAAAGATTATGAGATATGCAGATGGGGATATATTCAAAAACACATGGAGGGGAACCTGGGTGGTTCAGTCAGTTGAGTCTACTCTTGGTTTTATCTCAGGTTCTCATGGTTCGTGAGTCGAGTCCCACATAAAGCTCAACACTGTCAGAGCCTGTTTGGGATTCTCTGTGTGTCACTCTCTGGCCCTTCCACCCTTCTTTGTTCCCTCCCTCTCTCTCTCTCTCTCTCTCTCTCTCTCTCTCTCTCTCTCTCTCTAAGTAAACTTAATAAATTTAAGAAAAAAAAGAACATATGTAACTGAAAAATAATTAGGGATGTAGAAATAGATTCAGAGATAATCAACGTATTTGGAAATAATTCCTTTATCACAAGAGTAAAAATGGCAGACATGATTGACATTTCTGGTAGGAAATGTGTAAGGTGAGAAATATCACCTCAGTGCAGAGGAAAGCTCTAGTAAATAGGCTGGTAATGTATTTGGGATATCAATCTTTGAGCTCATATATGATGGCATGAATCAGCTCTAACTCCCAGATTCTCAGTTAGGTGAGTCATTAACAATGGATAGTTTTCTGTTTAGTGTACAGATAAATACTAGTTCCACAGGTCAAGATGGATTAAGTTCTGAAGGAATTTTCTCCCGAACACCAATGCCAATTCTAAGAAAGCCTGAAAGTCTGGGAAGCTGCATGGGCTTGGATTTGTAGTAGTGACTGAGTTCTACAGGGATTACAAAATGAAGACATACTTGTCTGACTACAGAGACTTCAAAGATTCCCCTGGAATGCTAGAAAAATGGTATCTCAAGACTCTAGAACAAGTTGAGACATGACATACTCATCCTGGGGTAAATGATGTTATTGCTAAAATTCAGGTTGTTTTTATAACATATGGGGTATTATTAGTTTTAAATGTACAATATAGTAATTCAACAATTCCATACATCACCTGGTGCTTATCACAAGTGCACTTCTTAATTGCCACCACCAATTTAAGCCATCCCTTCACCCACTTTCCCTCTGGTAACCATCAGTGTTTTCTAATTTTTTTAAGTTTATTTTATTTCGAGGGAGAAAGAGTGAGAGTACACACATGAGTGAGGGAGGGACAGAGAGAGAGTGAGAGAAGGAGAAGCAAATAGAGAATCTCAAGCAGGTTCCATGCTGCCAGCACAAAGCCCAAGTCAGGGCTCTATCCTGTGAACTGTGAGATCATGACCTGAGTCAAAGTCTGATGCTTAACCAACTGAGCCACCCAGGTGACTCTATTCTCTATAATTAAGAGTATGTTTTTATCTCTCATTTTCCCCTTCCCTTATTTGTTTTCTTAAATTCCACATGAGTGAAATAACATAGTCTTTCTCTGACTGACTTATTTTGGTTAGCATTGATTTTCTAGCCACATCCATGTCTTTGCAAACAACACAATTTCCTTCTTTATTAATGGCCAAATTTAGATATAGTGATGGAGAAATAGAGAAATATGGATGAATGTAGATGATAGATAGAAAATAGATATAGGTACCTAGATCCTTATCCATTCATCAAACAATTGATGCAATAGACACTTGGTGTTCCTTCATATTTTGACTATTGTAAATGCTGCTATAAACATAGAAGTGTATGTGTCCCTTTGAATTAGTGTTTTTGTATTTTTGGGGGTAAATGCCCAGTAATCCAATAACTGGATCATAGGATAGTGGTATTTTTTAACTTTCTGGGGAATCTCCATTGTGTTTTCTACAATAGCTGCACCAGATTGCATGTCTACCAATGGAATAAGAGGGTTCCTTTTTCTCTATACCCTTGCCAACACCTGGTGTTTGTGTTGTTGATTTTAGACTTTCTGATGAAATTTCTATTTTATAAGTTCTTTATATACTTTGGACACTAATCCTTTATAAGTTTATATATTTTGGACACTAACCCTTTATTAGTTGTCATTTGCCAATACCTACTTCCACTCAGTAGACTGTCTTCTATTTTTGTTGATGTTTTTCTTTGTTGTGCAGAGGCTTCTGATTTTGATATAATCCCAATAGTTTGTTTTTGCTTTTATTTTCCTTGCCTCCATAGACTTATCTAGAAAGAAGTTGCTAACGCCAATGTCAAAGAGGTTACTGCCTGTATTCTCTTCTAGAATATTTATGGTTTCAGCTCTCACATTTAGGTTTTAATCCATTTTGAATTTTTTTAAATTTATGGTGTAAGAAAGTGGTCCAGTTTCATTCTTTTGCATGTAGCTTTCCAGCTTTCCCAACACCATTTTTTGAAGAGATTGCCTCTTTCTCATTGGATATTCTTTCCTGCTTTGTCGAAGACTAATAGACCATATAGTTGTGGATTCATTTCTGGGTTTCCTATTCTATTGATCAATGTGTCTATTTTTGTGCCAGTGCCATACTTTTTTGATTATTATAGCTTTGTAATATAACTTGTAATCTTGAATTGTGATGCCTACAGCTTTTTCAAGGCAGCTTTGGATATTTGGGCTCTTTTGTGGTTCCACACAAATTTTATGATTGTTCTAGATCTAGGACAAATGGTGTTGGTATTTCAATAGGGATTGCATCAAATGTGTAAATTGCTCTGGGTAGTATAGATATTTTAACAATATTTGTCCTTCTAATACATGAACATGAAATATTATTCCATTTCTTTGTGTCATATTCAATTTCTTTCATCACTATTTTATAGTTTTCACAATGTAGGTCTTCCACCTCTTTGGTTAGGTTTGTTCTTGGGTATGTTACTATTTTTGGTCCAATTGTAAATGAAATTGGTTCCTAAATGTCTCTTCCTTCCACTTTATTATTGTTATATAGAAATACAACAGATTTGTAAACACTTATTTTGTATCCTGCAATTTTACTGGACTGGGCTATCAGTTCTAACAGGTTTTTGGTGGAGTCTTTCAGGGTTTCTATATACAGCATCATGTCATCTACAAATACTGAAGGTTTTTTTAGTTATTCCTTGCCCATATGAATGCTTTTTATTTCTTTTTGTTGTCTGATTGCTGTAGCTAGGGCTTCCAATACCCTTTGAATAAAAGTGGTAAGTAGACACCCTTGTTGTGTTCCTGACCTTAGGGGAAAGCCTTTAGTTTTTCCCCACTGAGTATGATGGTTGCTGTGGGTCTCTCATGCATGGCCTTTATTATGGTGAAGTATGCTCCTTCTAAATCTAACTTGTTGAAATATTTTGTCATGAATTGATGTTGCAGTTTGTCAAATGCTTTTCATGAGTCTATTGAAATGATCATGTGGTTTTTATACTTTTTGTGTTGATTTGATGTATCATACATAAACTGACTTGCCAAGATTCATTTTTCCTCCCTGCAGGCAGCCCACATTCTCTGCTTGATCATGAATGGAGGGAGAAAATACAAGCCTGAACACTTGCTTTAAGGTGGAATAATGTTTAGGAGGTATTTTGTCCTCAAAGCTCATGGAAGACCCTACGTTATGCCTACCTACATTGCCATTCAACTCCTTGCCTTGCACAATGCTTATTCCTGCCCCCCATGGGTGGTGATACCGAAAGAACACCTACATATACATTCTGCAGATGATTTTTTGCACTAAAGGCTATTCCTCAGAGAACTAAATCTGTTTTATATATATATATATATATATAAATGTATACACACATATATTATATAATATATACATACATATATGTATGTAAACACACATTATTATTATATATTAATATATAATATATATTATATAATGTGTTTAATTTGTTATTATTTTTTGCACATCACTTTCCCTTCCACATCTGCTACCTAAAGGGGCGCCTGGATGGCTCAGTTGGTTAAGTGTCCGACTTCGGCTCAGGTCATGATCTCACAGTCTTGCCTTGGGCTCTGTGCCAACAGCTCAGAGCCTGGGGCCTGCTTCAGATTCTGTGTCTCACTCTCTCTCTCTCTGCCCCTCCCCTGATCTTGCTCTGTCTGTCTCTATATCAAAAATTTAAAAAATAAAAAATAAAAAAAACTATCTACTACTTAAGGATGATTTATTTCATTCCCAAATATCAGAAACATGGTAGATGCTCAATAAATGGCAGTCACATAAGAGAGCTCTAACTCAGGTATATTCATAGGCTGGCTTGCTGATCATCTTTCATGACCTATCTGCCCATGTACATCCTCTCTGATACTGCACTGACTATAATAACCAGCTTGCCATTACCAGATTATCTCCAAATTCTTCAATTACTCAGACTTCTAGGAAAAATGTACATTCATTCTTAGCTTTTCCATATTTTATCAATCATTGAATTAATTGCTTGAGTCAGGTATATAGTTCAATGAAATCACCTGTGGCCACAGGTGTAAGGCTGTGCCCTAATGTCAGATACAGGAAAAGACAGGATGTCTGTGAGGGATTTGCAGGCATAGGATCTGTGAGATGGGTATGTGTGATCATACCTTGGTCTCAAAAGACCCTGAAAAGCAACACCTTTATTTATACTTCTGTGAAAGTCAAGAAGCACTAGAAAATCTGTTTATTGTCCCTTTTAATCTAATAAAATCATGGCTTTATTTTATATAGCCAACTCTTATAAAATGTATAAGGAAATTATGTTAGGCACATGTGATACATATGTCTCATTATCAATGAGAAATATTAAACCCCTTTTGATATATGTTCAAGGCTATTGGCACATAAACTCAAGCTTAAGAAATTCCTCACTTGTGAAATATACTCATGTTCAGTGTTGGCGGCCATACAAACGGAGTTCTAAAGTCTCAAATCTAGATTCCCAAACACCTACTCTTTGAGTTTTGTGGTAGGTGGGAGGAGAGGGAAGAGAGAGAGACAGAGAGACTGAGATTGAGATTGAGATTGAGAGAGAGAGAGAGAGAGAGAAATCAGTTTACCATTATAAACCATATAGAGAGGCTGTCTAGAAAGGATTTTTGTCAACAGGCAAGTGAGACATGATCTATGAAGATGCTTGGGAACAGCAGGAAAGCACGTATTATATTTTACTTTCTCTTCCTATTTGTATTCTGCCCCCTTGCTCAGAGAGTCAGGCTTGGTGTGCATTTATAAAATAAGTAAATAAACTAGCCCAACAGCTGGCTCTCAGGAAAGCTAGGTTTAGTTCAGCTATTTGTGTTTCAGAAATACAGCCTCAAGACTGGAAGAAATGAATAAAGTGAACTTAGAGAACTCATGCCACACTGAGTTAGCATACAGGTTCTCTTTTGAAGGAATCTGGTGGTATCAGAGTCAACATTTAGACTTTCATTTTTATTACCTGACCTGAAACAGAAGGTCCTTTATTCTAATGACAGGAATGCATAAGTGCCTGTCATTATAAGCAATAGCTGCTGCTGTCTGTGGAAGAAAGGAATTGGCTCTGTGCCGACATTAAATACGGCTGGCACACTGAAGGCTTCATTTTATTACTAAATTTAGAATCCAAAAAGGTATCTGAATGTAGGTTCCAAATTTACAAATATGCACTTGAATATGCACGAATGGATGAGACATTTTTTAAGAAATAAATCTTCTTTGACCTTGAGAGAGGTGTTCACTTTTTTAGTTTTTTTGTTTTGTTTCATTTTGGTGAGTTTTTGGGGGATGGACGTTGTTTGTTGGTTTCAGATCACTTTAATGAAAAGTGGTCTCGGGTTCTAAACACATATATCAAGTGTCTTTATTTCTCTTTCGAAGAGAGCTAAGAAAAAAGAATATGCTTTACCCAAAATTGCCGAGACAAGTTAGGAAAATAAGTAGAGTAGTTGATTTTCATACTAGCAATCAAAGTAATAGGTACAGTTGACTTGTTTCTTTGTGTAGACTTGAGATGGCATCCGTGAGTACATGGCAGTCATTGGATTAAAATTTCCACTTCCTGAGGAGAAAGACCACTTGTCTTGTTAACTGCAGTAATCCCAGTGGTAAGCATAGTGTCCATTAGACAATAAAAGTATCAAAAATATTCATTTGGCATGTGAATTAAATAATTACTTGTGACTATACATTCTATAAATTTCTCTCATAACAACCTGGTCCACATAAATCTGAAAAACTCAAAAAAAGAAGATTATGAATTTATTCCAACTATTGTAAAGATTCTAAATATTTTTCTTCTGAATAATTTTAAATTATCTATAGGGAATAATTTATTTTAAAAATCTGCTCTATAATTGAAACGTTTTATTCTATTGCACTAAAATCAATATATATGATACACCATTTGTTAGCTTACTAATTAATTACTACTAATTAATTACTAATTAACTTACTAATTAACTCATTATTAATTAACTTAACCTATCTTTGGTCTATCAGATACATTCTAGACACTGGGCCAGACACTGATCTAAGCACTGAGATTACAAAGCCTTGAACAAGCCTGCTTTCATGAAATCTTGCATGTATTACCTATCAGTTTATTTATTTTGAAGCTTATTTATTTATTTTTGAGAGAATGAGAGAGAGAAGGGGCAGAGAGTAAAAGGTAGAGAGGGAGAGAAAGAATCACAAGGAGGCTCTGCATTTCATGTGACTCAATCACATGAACTGTGAGATCATGACCTGCGTGGAAATCAAGAGTCAGATGCTCAACTGACCAAGCCACTCAGGTGCCCCTTATTTATCATTTAAAAATGATATTGTCACATTTTTCCATAATGTGGTTGTCTATTATGTGTAGATGGAATCTTCAGTCTGCATAAAGAAATACAGAGGTTAAATTTACTCCTGAGTTATTTGAGAATATGGAACTCAACTCTATCTCTCTGGGAAGAGAATATTCTTTCCTCACCTTCCTTAATTGGTAAATAAAGACAAGTGTTGAGAATGTGGTATGTTGAAACCACATTTACACAAAATATATATGAAATATTTTCAATATTCTTAAGTATTTTAATTTAGTTAATCATAAATTACCTTCAGTTGCTAATGACCCTCCCAACATTGAGTAAAAATGAAATGATCTTGGGATGCCAACGCTCTTGACTTGGGCTCTTCCATGATTTTGCTCTTTCTCCCTCTCTCAAATAAACAAATAAATAAGTAAATAAAAGGATATCATCTCACCAATAGAAAGAAATCCTTTCTCAAATGAGTGTATCATTAAAGTGAACATCGATTCAAAAGAAGGAAGTTTTTAAAATATGCTTATGACAATCATCATAGCATAATAATATTAAAGTAAAGCTTATAGGAGAATATATTTCAAAAATGTATACCAAGATGGGCTCCTGTGTGGTTCAGTTGGTTAAGTGTCCGATTTGGTCGCAGGTCATGATATCACTATTCATGAGTTCAAGCCCTGTCTTGAGCTCTGTGCTGACTGCTCGTAGTCTGGAGCCTGGTTCAGATTCTGTGTCTCCAATCTCTCTGCCCCTCCCCCATTCATGATCTGTCTCTCCCTCTCAAAAATAAACATTAATACATACACACACACACACACACACACACACACACACACACCAGGGAAATATAATTAAAACAAAGCTCAGTGGTTTATACAAGACCATTTATAGTCACTAGTGTTTTCTTCAAATACACAGGATCTTTACTGAAGGTCATACATGAGAAAAATATTGAGAAATTATTATACATCTGGACTAAGCTTTATTAAAATAACAAATATGTATGTTTAATAAAATCTTACCTAAATCAAAAAGCTGTTCACCATAATGGTAATTTCTCTTAAATTATAACACACCCACCTTAGCAGAGATTGATACTGATATTGGTCTGTCCCAAATGAATATAGACACTGAACAGTATTTTAGATTGTATTACAGCTATTTTTTTCTCATAAATAAGGAAGTGAATAAAAACATGCCAAAAAAATCACAGTTGTGTTTGCACTATTAATAAATGGGATATTTTATAACTATTGTTTATTTATTTTTCCTAAGTTTATAGTTAAGAATAGTTAACCTTCAGCATTAAGTGGTGTAAGTTATTTCATGAGCACTCTTGTGGGGAAAAATAAACTCTTTAAATTTTAGATATACATCAGGGCAGGGCACCATAATGAAGCAAAAATGTTTATTATCTTCTGAGGAAAAATTACTGAAACTTACTTGTTGTAACTTATGACTTAGGCCCCACCAATGAAGCACAGAGGTTAAATATTTTCCCCTATTGTAATAACATTTTATAGTAGTACATTCAAGTTTCCTACCCTAACCAAGGATCACAGCACAAAACCAACATCCTCATAAAAATTAAATCAAAATACACTTATAGAGAATAGACTACAAGGGCTTGGGAAGCAGATCTTAGAAAAATAAGTACTCTACTTAGGATTTGACGCTGTCTTTCAAGTTTATGAGTGTATCTCATATATAATGAAAAATACGGCACATCAATCTCAGGTTTACAAGACCAGCAACTAATATACCCTCAAAACGCAGTTGCAGTTTTAACTATTATTAAGCTGGCCAAGTTGGAACTTAGTAAGTTATTGTGGCTCCTATCAACAACATGAAAATGACAATTAAAATAACATGAATAGGGATGTCTGGGTGGCTCAGTTGGTTAAGCGTCCAACTTCAGCTCAGGTCATCATCTCACAGTTTTTGACCTCGAGCCCTACATCAGCCTCCGCTGACAGCTCAGGGCCTGGAGGCTGCTCTGGATTCTGTGTCTCCCTCTGTCTCCTTCCCTTCCTCCACTGAAGTCTGTCTCTCTTTCTCAACAACAAATAAACATTAAAACAATTTAAACAATAACATGAATAAAGACATAATTTAATATATTTAACTAATAGTTACACATATTTGCCAGTGTTTGCCACAAAATTCTGCTTAATAACCGAACTACTGAAAAAGTGTCAAATGCACATGATAGATACATGAACTCAGTGTAGGCAACTATGTATTATTTAGCTAGATGCTTTAGTTTAAAAACACAAAATGTTATTTAAAACACTTTTTATTACATTTATTTATTTTTGAGAGACAGACAGAGACAGAGCACAAATTGGGGAGGGGCAGAGAGAGGGAGACAAAGAATCTGAAATAGGCTCCTGGTTCTGAGCTGTCATCACAGAACCTGATGCAAGGCTCAAACTCACAACCATGGATCATGACCTGAGCCGAAGTTGGATGCTCAACCAACTGAGCCATTCAGGTGTCCCATAAAATATTACTTTTACAATTACTAT
Source organism: Suricata suricatta (assembly GCF_006229205.1). Classification (NCBI taxonomy): domain Eukaryota; kingdom Metazoa; phylum Chordata; class Mammalia; order Carnivora; family Herpestidae; genus Suricata; species Suricata suricatta. The sequence goes on along the minus strand of NC_043705.1, from coordinate 132,556,656 downwards.
ATTTTTAAAAATATTTATTTTGGGGGGCCAAAGGGATGAGGGGTGAGAGAGAGAATTGCAAGTAGACTCCACATTGTCAGTGCAGAGCTTAACACGTGGGCCTATCCCATGAACTGTGAGATTATGACCTGAGCCGAAATCAAGAATCCAACCAGACCAACTGACCCAAACATGTGCCCCTACTATACTTTTTAAAAATATACTTTTTAAAAAAAGTTTTAATTTATTTTTTAGAGAAAGAGACAAAGAATGAGTGGGGGAAAGACAGAGAGAGAGGGAGTCATAGAATCCAAAGCAGGCTTCAGGCTCTGAGCTGTCAGCACAGAGCCTGATGTAGGGCTTGAACTCACAGACTGTGAGATCATGAGCTAAAGTCGGATGTGCAAACAACTGAGCCACCCAGGTGCCCTTTAATATCCTTTTTAATATGAAGTAAAATACTGTAGTAAAGTACTTAAATTAAACTTACATCATTTAATAAGGAATTAGGTTCTACTCTTTGTGCTAAATTTTACAAGTGAAGACAACTTAATACCACACTAAAATATATAATGGCTTTGAAAGGAAATTAAAAAGCACATTAAAGAAGTATGCCTTATAATACATTTGGAAGAAATAACTTTCCCCATAAGATTAATTTTGTCCTAGTAATAAAATAAAGCACAGGAAACAAATAAGGATATTTCAGCATAGAAATTTAACTCACATTTCTCATGGATTCAATAGTTATGAAAAATATCCTAGGCTTTTGTACACATGCTCAGAATTCTTACAAATATAATATATCCCATTCTTTGAATTTAGTTTTGCATTGTTTTCATTAAATGTGGTAGATCATTTACTATTAGATCTTTCAGAATAGATTTACCTGTAAATTTTCCTTCAATATCTTGGCTTAAGTAGCATTGAAGTAGTTTTATAATGAGCCATTAAAGAAACTAGAAGATTTCAAGAAAATATGCCTCATATCAAAATTTGATTAAAAAAATAGTGCCCAACTTTGAAACACTTAAATATATAAAGCAAATATTAGCAGAACAGAAGGAATAAATACACGGCATTACAATTAAAGTAGGGGACTTTAATACCATATTCTCAACAATGAAGAGATCATCCAGAGAGAAAATAGGAAGGAAACATTGGACTTAAATGATACCTTAGACCAAATAGACTGAACAGAAATTTGTAGGACATTCCACCCAACCACAGTAGAATATGCACTCTTCTTAAGTATGCATGGACCATTCTCATTGTCTGGTCATATATTAGGCCACAAAATAAGTCTTACTTTTAAAAAGATTTAAATCATGTCTAGCATCTTTTCTGACAACAAATGAATTAAACTAGAAAACAATTATAAGAAGAAAACTCAAGAATTCACAAATAAATAAATATTAATCAATACACTTCAAAGTGACTAATGGGTCAAAGAAGAAATCAAATGAGAAAAATATCTTGATACAAATGAAAATGGAAAGAAAGCATATCAAAATTTATGGTATTGAGCAAAAGCAGCTTAAAAAGGGAAGTTTATAGTGAATAATACCAACATTAAGAAAAAAGGAAAGATATAGAACAATCTTGCTTACTACTCAAAGGAAAAGAAAAATAAGAACAAACCAAGACCACCATTAGGAGATGAAAGGAAATAAAAATCTGACTGAAATAAATGAAATATGGACTAAAAAGATAATAAAAGAGAAAACTCTGAGAGCTCTGTTTTCAAAAAAAATAAACATTTGACGAGATTACTCTAGAAACAAAGAAGGAATACTCAAAGAGGTAAAACATTTTAAATAAAGGCAAAACACTGCAACTGATTCCACACAAGTACAAAGGTTCAAAATAGAGTGCATTGAATAATTATTCACAAAAAAATAGAGCAATCTAGAAGAAATGGAGAAATACCTAGAAACATATAATTTATTAAGACTGAGACATGAAGAACTAGAAAATCTGAACACACTGATTACTAGTAAGGAGATTGAATCAGTAATCAAAAACATCCAAGCAAAAGCCCAGGACCAGATGGCCTCACTAGTATTTTATCAAATACCTAAAGATTACCAATGTTTTTCAAACACCCTGACACCAAAGCTAGATAGATACCATAGGAAAAGGAAAATTTAGGCCAATAATATCCCTGATTCAAATAAATGGAGACATCCTCAACAAAATATTAGAAAAGTGATTTCAATATATTAATATGATCATATACCATGATCAAATGAAATTCAATCCAGGGATGCAATAATGGTTCAACATTTGCCAATAAGTCAATGTGAAATATCATATTAAAAAATGGATAAAAATCATGTGATCATCTCAATAGACACAGAAAAAGCCTCTGACAAAATTCAACAACTTTCGTGACAAAAAGTCTCAACAAACTGAGTATGAAGGGTATATTTCTCATCATTAAATAAAAGCTATACAGACAAGCTCATTGCTAACATCAAACTCAAGATCAGTAAAAAGACAGGAGTACTCACTTTTGACATTTTTATTCAGTTTCATACCATAACTCCTAGCCAGAGACATTAGGCAACATGCATAAATAAATGGTATCCAAATCAGAAAGGAAAAAGGACAGTGTCTACATTTGCAGATATGATGTTATATATTGAAAACCCTAAAGACTCCATCAATAAATATGAAACAGATTCAGTAAAGTTGCAGGATATAAAACATAAAAATAAGCTGTGTTTCTCTATATTAATAAACCATCAGAAAATTATTTTCATTCAATTTACACTGGTATCAAAAGAATATAATTCTTATGAACAATTTTAATGAAGAAAGTAAATTCTCTGCACAGTGAAAACTATAATTAATTGATAATAGAAATAGAAGACAAACAAATGGAAAGATATTCCATGTTCATAGATTGGAAGAATAATGTGAATATGAATACTACCCAAATCCATTTTCAGATACAATGTAATCCTTGTTAAAATTCCAATGGCATTTGTCACAGAAATAGAAGAAACATTCTATATGTTTATGTAGAGCCACAAAACCCCCAAATACTCAAAGCAATTGAGAAAGAAGAACAAAACTGGTACATCATACTCTCTGATTTCAAACTATATTACAAAGCTATAATAAACAGAACAGTATGATATTGGCATAAAATTAACATAGATCAATGGAAAATAATAGAGACTCTAGAAATAAAACCAACCCTATATGGCCAATATTTTACCACAACGGAGCCAAGAATACACAATGTAGAAACAATGTAGAATACACAATTACAGTCTCTTCAATAAATGGTATTGAATAAACTAAACTGCCACATGCAGATGAATGATTAGACTCCTATCTTACACCATACACAGAACTAAACTGAAAATGGATGAAAGACTTGAATGTAAGACCTAAACCATAAAAGTTCTGGAAAAAAGTAGGGAGTATGCTCCTTGACAGAGGCCTTGGCGATGATACTCCGAATTGGACACCAAAAGCAAAGGCAGTTAAAGCAAAAATAAACTAGTGGGACCACATCAAATTTAAAGGCCTCCACAAAGCAAAGGAAACCATCAACAAAAATGAAAAGGCAACTCATGAGACAGGAGAAAATATTTGCAGATTACATATATGATAAAAGGTTAATGTCTAGGGGCACCTAGCTGGCTCAGTCGCTTAAGCATCCAACTTTGGCTCAGGTCATGATCTCACAGTCTGTGTGTTCGAGTCCTGAGTCGGGTTCTGTATGGACAGTTCAGAGCCTGGAGACTGCTTTGGATTCTGTGTCTTTCTTTCTCTCTGCCCCATCCTTCCTTCCTTCCTTCCTTTCTCTCTCTCTCTCAAAAATAAACTTTTAAAGATTTTTTAAAAGTTAATATCCAAAATATATAATATACTTCTAGAGCTCAATGGAAAACACATATTTGATTACAAAATTGGCAAAGGACCTGAATAGAGATGTTTTCAAAGACAACAAACGATGGCCATCAGGTGCATGAAAAGATATTCAACATCATTGATCCTCAGGGAAGTGGAAATCAAAACCACAATGAGTTATCACTTCACACTTATTAGAATGGCTATCATGAAGAAAACTTCCAGCTGTAAGATGAATGGTTTCTGGAGATTCCACTGAATTATATATTTGAAAATTTCTCAAAGATAAAATCTTAGATGTTCTCAACACACACGCGCGCGCGCGCACACACACACACACACACACACACACACACACATCAGCTACACACACAGGTTAGCTAAGGCTATTGTGGTCATCATTTTGCAACATATAAATGTATCAAACAGGGACACCTGGCCAGTTCAGTTGGTTGAGCTTCTGACTCTTGATTTTGGCTCAGGTCATGATCCCAGAGCTGTGGGTTCAAGCCCTGCTACGGCAGGGGCAGTGTTCAGCAT
>NC_043705.1:132484148-132552170 GCF_006229205.1 Suricata suricatta | reverse complement strand
ATGACCTAAGCTGAAGTCTGATGCTTAACCCACTGAGCCACCCAGGCTCTCCAAAAGTAGCAGTTTATAAAGGACCTGGAGAGGCGGCTGGGTGGCTCAGTGGGTTAAGCATCTGACTTCGGCTCAGGTCATGATCTCATGGTTCGTGGGTTTGAGCCCTGCAGCTCTGTGCTGAGAGCTCAGAGCCTGGAGCCTGTCTTCGTATTCTGTGTCTTCCTCCCTCTCTGACCCTCTCCTGTTCATGCTGTCTCTCTCTCAAAAATAAACAAAACATTAAAAAATAAAAATAATAAAAAAATAAAAGTACAAAGGACCTGGGGTAAATAAACATGAAGGAGATTTATTGAATAATTTTAGAACATGTGCCAGAGGGTAAGAACTGCATGAACTTTTCTTGGGAACAGAAGTCCTGGTGGGTGCCATTTTACTTGCCCTACTTTAGTCAGCTGGCAGGTCACTTGAAGGAGTCATTTTGACACATACCATTCCCTTGCTAGCACCACTTGCTGCTCCCACCTATCTCCCTATAGACCTGCCATACCCAACTCACCTGCCCTGGCAGATACACCACCAAATTAGCTCCTGTTCTGTGACACTCAGTGACAGCTCAGTGACTAGGCTGATGTCATCCCATGTGATTACCACCTGATCATGCCCAGCATGTGGCCCCAGCTGGGACTAACCTGCTCCAGAGTGAATCCTGCCCCAGGGAGTGAAGGAGACTCACCCATCAGGATGCCAGAAGCATCTACAGCTAGGCTCCTCGCTCTGCTGCAAGTGGAGATGGCCCCACCCATAAGTATATCCAGAGTACCTATAGTCATCCCTCTCAGCCGTCCCCATCAAGGTGTGCCCACCAGCACACCTATGATCACCTTGGCCAGTCATTGCTAATAGCTGGGCTGAGAGGAAGCCCTGTGCATCATCACACCCACAGCCATTGTAGCCCAGCTGCCAACAGAGAGCTCACACAGCCTAAACACAAAAAGCACCCTGGAGCACCTCTTTCCTGTGACCCAAGGGGATTATATACTACTGGGCACCACAGGATGTCTTCTACATACAGCCATTACTCTCAGGATGCAAACATGTCGCTGACCAACCTACAACATCGTAACAGAGGGATCCAGACAAAATTAGAAAACAGAGAAATATGATCCAAGTGAAAGATTAAGACCAAACTGGAAAGATACAGAAAGAGAGAGAGAGCACTAAAGGAAACAGACGTAAACAATCCATCTGATAAAGAGTTTAAAGTAATGGTCATCAAACTATTCATTGGACTTGTGAGAAAGGTGGGTGAATACTCAGAACTGTGATGGAGAGATAGAAAACAGGAAGAAAATAAACAGTCAAAGCTAATGAATTAAATAACTAAAAAGGAAAAATACACTAAGGGAGCCAATAGCAGACCAGAGGACACAAAAGGATGAACCTGCAATCTGGAAGCCAGGGTAGTGGAAACAACCAACAATAAAAAAAACAAGAAAAAAGAAAATAAAAATTGGGATAGGATGAAAGGATCTCTGTGACAACATCAGGCATAATAACATTGTAGGAATCCAAGAAATAAAAGAGAGTAGGGAGAGAAAATTAACTGAAGAAATAATAGCTGAAAACTTTCCTTACCTGAGAAAGGAAAAGCTATCCAGATCCAGGCAGCAGAGAGAGTCCTAAATAAGATAAACCCAAGGAGGCCCATACAACAACACATGCTAATCAGAATGATAAAAATTAAATATATAAAGGCATCTGGGTGACTCAGTAGGGTAAGCATCTAACTCTTAATTTTGGTTCAGGTCATAATCCCATGGTTCATGGGGTTGAGCCCCGAATCAGGCTCCTCCCCTGCTCCCTCTCTTGTTCTGTCTCAAAATACACTTAATTTTTAATATAATCTTAAAAGGACCAAGAGAAAAACAAAGCATTATTTTCCAAGGAAACCCATAAGGCTATGAGACAATTTTTCAGCAGAAACTTTGAATATATCATGCTACTTCCTTCTGCCTCTGCTAAGTGCCAAAAGGGGAAAAATTGCAACCAGAATATTTTATTATCGAGGTTATCAACCAGAATCGAAGGAGAGATAAATATTTTCCCAAACAAAAGTTAAAGGAGTTCATCACCACTATACTGGCTTTAAAAGAAATTTTAAAGAATCTTCCTCCAGGAAGAAGAAAAAAGAAAGGAAAAAAAAAGAAAAAAGAGAAGAGAAGAGAGGAAAGGAGGAAGGGAGAAAGAAAATAAAGAAAGAAAGAAAAATGAAGACCTAGGGTGACTTAGTGGATTAAAGGAAAATGGATTCATTTATGTGTTGCCTACAAAATACTTGAGACCAAAGACACCAACTAAAAGTGAAATGATGGAAAAAATATTCCAGGCCAATGAAAGTGGGGGTAAAAACTTGGGCTTCAATACTTATATCACACAAATTAGACTTAAAAAAAAGACTGTAACAAAGGACAAGGGTATTACATAATGATAAAAGGACCAAACCAACAAGAAGATATAATAATTGTAAATATGCAGCAAACATGGGAGCTTTCACATGTATGTAGCAAACATTAACAGAGAAAATGTATGAAACTGACAGTAATGAAGTACTAGTAGGGAACTCTAACATCTCAATTACATCAATGGATAGATCATCCAAATGGACAGTCAATAAAGAAACTGTGACCATGAACAAGACCTTAGACCAGACATTAGACCATCATACATTAACAAATAACAAAATCTTCTCCAAGAATGGCAAAATAGGCATTAATTTCAAGTGCACATAAAACATTCTCCAGAATAGGTTACATGGTAGGCCACAATACAAGTCTTTAAGTCTTTAATTTAAGATTGAAAACCTATCAAGCACATTTTTTCCCCCGACCACAACAGCATGGCTAGAAAGCTGTAAGAGAACAACTGAAAACCACAACATGTGGAGGCTAAACAACATTCTACCAAACATCCAATGGGTCACTTAAGAAATCAAAGAAGAAATTAATATATATATATATATATATATATATACACACATATATATATATATTCGTCTCCATATATATATATGACAAATAAAAATGCAAAAACAAATGTTCAAAATCTTTGATGCAGCAAAAGCAGTTCTAGGAGGGAAGTTTGTAGTGATACAGGTATATATCAAGAAACAAGAAAATTCTCAAAAAAAAAAAATCTCACATTACACCTAAATAAACTAGAAAAAATAGAACAAACAAAGATCAATGTTAGTAGAAGCAAAGAAATAAAGATCAGAGTAAAAATAAACAAAATACAGACATAAAAAAGATAGAAAAAGATCAAGGAAACTAACAGGTGTTTTAGGAGAAGACAAAGTTGATTGACCTTGGTGAGACATCGAGAAAGAGGGCTCAAAATCATAAATGAAAGAAATTACAACCTACAGCACAGAAATACAAAAGGATTATAAGATATCACTATAAAAATTTTATGTCAACATATTAGACAACATAGAAAAAATAAACTTCTAAAAACATGCAATCATTTAAGACTGAATCATGAAGAAATAAAAAATCTAAATAGATCTATTACTAATAATGAGATTGAAGTGATAAACTGCAACAATAGCAAAACCCAAAAACAAACAAACAAAAAACTCTCCAAGAACCATAGTCCAGCATTGCATGGCTTCACAAATATATTTTACTAAATATTAAAAGATAAAAGTTAATATCTATCTTTATCAAACTATTCTAAAATACAAAAGAGGAAGGAATAATTCCAAATTTATTCTATAAACCTAGCATTACCCTGATACCAAAACCAGTTAAAAAACATTCCAAAAAACAAACACTACACCAACATCCCTAATGAACATATATGCAAAAATTCTCAATAAAATATTAGCAAAACCAAAGGAAAGAAAAAATAAAAGAATCATTCACTATAATCCAGGTAATTATTCCAGGAATCTGCAAATCAATTAATGGGACATAACACAAAACAAATATAAAAAATCATATGATTATCTCAATATATGCAGAGAAAAAAAACATTTGACAAAATTCAAAACCATTTATGATAAAATCTCTCAACAAAGTGGCAATAGAGAGAAACAACTCAAAACAATAAAGACCATATACGACAAAGCCATAGCTAATATAATGGTGAAAGGCTGGAAGTGTTTCCTTTAACATCGGAAACAAAATACAAGATGCCAATTCTTGCCACTTTTACTGAAGTGGAAATCCTAGCCATAGTAATAAGACAGGAAAAAGAAAAAGTATCCAAGTTTGTAAGAGAAAAGTAAAACCGTCACTATTTGCAGACAGCATGATCCCACATATAGAAAACCCTATAGACACCACCAAAAACGATTAGAATAAATGAATTCACTATGGTTGCAGAACATAGAGTCAACATACAGAGACCTGTTGCATTTCTACATGCTAATAACTAGTAGAAAGAGAAATTAAGAAAACAATCCCACTTTCAATTGCAATATAAAGAAGAAAACATCTTGGAATAAATTTAACCAAAGAGGTGAAACATCTGTACTCTGATAATTATAAGACATTAATGAAAGAAGTCGAAAACAAACTAATGGAAAGATAATATCATGGATTGAAAGAATATTTTTAAATATTCACACTACCCAATGTAATCTACAAATTCAATGCAATAGCTGTTTAATAAATGCCAATAACTTTTTTTCACAGAACTAGAATTTTTTAAAAAATCATAAAATTCTATGGAACCATAAAACACCCCAAATAGCCAAAACTCTCATTGAGAAGGAAGGACTGATTTGGAGGCATCACAATTCCATATTTTAAACTATAGTACAAAGCTATAAGTAATCCAAATATACACAAAAATAGGCACATAGATCAATAGAATGGGATAGAGAGACAAAAAAATAAACCTACATTTACATGGTCAATTAGCACACAGGAGCCAGGAATATACAGTGAGGAAAACACAGTCACTTTAATAAATGGTTTTGGCAAAACTGTACAGCTTAGCATGCAAAGGAATGAAACTGGACCATTTTCATATACCATACACAACAATAAACTCAATAAAGGACACCCAGGTGTCTCAGTCAGTTAAGCATCTGATTCTTGATTTGGGCTCAGGTCATGATCTCAAGAACCTTGACATAGAGCCCTACGCTGTCAGTGCAGATCCTCCTTGGGATTCTCTCTCCCTCTCTCTCTGCGCTCCCCCAAATAAATAAACTTTAAACAAATGAATTAAAGACCCACATCTAAGACCTGGAAGTATTAAATCTCCAAAAGAAATCATGGGCAGTTATTTCCTGGACATTAACCTCAGCAGTATTATTCTGAGTACGTCTTCATGGGCATGGGAACCAAAATCAGGAATAAACAATTGAGAATACCTTCAACTGCAATGGTTTTGTACAGTGACATAAACCATTCAGAAACAGGCAACCTACTTAGAGAGAGATGATATTTGCAAATGATATATGTGATAAGGGTTTAAATTCTAAAATATACAAATAACTCTTACAACTCAACAAAGACAACAAAAATAAGTACTCTGATAAAAAATGAGCAGAAATCCTGAATATAAATGTTTACAAAGAAGATACACAGATGGCCAACAGATATGTGGGAAATGTTCCATATTACTAATAACAGGGAAATGCAAATCAAAACCACAGAGAGATATTACCTTACACTGGTCAGAACAGCTAACATCAAAAAGACAAGAAATAAGGGTTGGCAAAAATAAGGAGAAAAGATAACCCTCATGCTCTGTTAGTAGGAATGTGAATTGATGGAAACACTATAGAAAGCAATGTGGGGTTTCCTCAAAAAATTAAAAGTAGAAATAACACTCAAGCTGATAATTTCACTCCTAGGAATTTACAAAAACATTAATTGGAAAAGATATATTCACCCCTGTTTATTACCTATAGTATTTACAATAGCTTACACATGAAAGCAACTTAATATTCAAAAATAGATGAATGGATAAGAACATATGTGTATATACACAATGGAATATCACTCAGCTGTAACAAAAGAAGTAAATCTTGGCCATTTGTCACAACATGAATACATCTAGAGGGTATTATGCTAAGTGACATAAGTCAGAGAAAGACAAATACAATGAGTTTACCTATATGTAGAATCTAAAAGACAAAAATAAATAAAACAAAACCCCACAGAAAACAGTTTCAAAATCCGTGTTTGTCAGAGGAGAGGGAGATGAGGGTGAGGTGGTATAGGCAAAGGCGAGTAAGAGGCAAACATGTCTAGATATAAAATAAATCGTGAATAAATCGTGGGGAGAAAAGGTACAGCACAGAAAATACAGTTAATAAGATTGCAATAACCGTTGTGTGGTGACAGATGGTAACTACATGCATCACGGTGAACATTTCATATTGTCTGCCTTTTTCAAATCACTGCATTGTACAACTGAAACTACCACAAGTTTACAACTACAACTAAAAATAGAAATTGAAGTTTAAGAAAATTGTCACAGAAAAAAATACATTTGACCCTTGAATATGGGTTTGAACTGCATGTGTTCACTTATACTATGACTTTTTTTTCAGTATAATATGGTAATGTAAATGCATTATCACTTATGAATTTCCTAATAACATTTTGTTTTCTCTGGCTTACTTTATTGTAAGAATACAGTATATAATAAGGATAACATACACAGTATTTTTAAAAATTGTTTTCGTGTATTTATTTTTCAGAGACCGAGCACGAGTGGGGGAGGGGCAAAGAGAGACAGAATCTGAAGCAGGCTCCAGGCTTTGAGCTGTCAGCACAGAACCCAAAGCAGGGCTCAAACCCACAAACCGTGAGATCATGACCTGAAGTCAGGCACTTAACCAACTGAGCCACCCAGGCATCCCTCAAAATGCCTTCAAATAGATTAACATCAGGTCAGAATACTCACTCAGCTCAAACTGTCCAAATAATAAAATAATAGCTAAGCACGTTTTGTGGGATGCACAATTAGTCAATGTTCTCAGTTTATAGTTCTAAACTATTCTTCATTTAAATGTCATCCTAAACTTATGTATTGTAATGCACAATAAATTTTACCCAATGTGCTTTTCATAGAAATAAAAACTTTCCTTTGATCAAAGAGCTTTCAAACTTCAAATGTGTTGTTTCTTTGGTTAATGCTTAATAAAAATAATTCTACTGAGAAATACTCAAGTATTTTTTTTTTTTACTAATGCATCATTGAATCAGCTTATCAATACTGTGGATCAATTTTTCATAAAATGTTTATACAATTATATAAAAAATAAATATTATTCTCAGTGCCATGACACTAATAAAAATAAAACCAGAAGCCATAATACTTTACTGTCTTATAATGTTATTCCCATTTTTACATAATTCAAAACTACTTTTTTTTATCAGTAATCAATTTTATATGCGTTGCATCTCAAGAATTAGTTACAATCCTGACAAATTGTAGCAGGCTTTGATGGAGTAAGTATTAATTCTCTTCGTCTTCATTTACTTATCATAAAATTAATTTCAAAGAACCAAAATTGTAACAGGAGCCACAAAGGACAATTTTTGTTTGAGGCACAGTGGGCTTTGATGAGCATCTCATTTTGTTAGTGAGGAAACTAATCTCAGAAATTTCAACAACTAGTCTAACGTAATACTTAGCTAAAAGGTCAGTGGGCCATTGTTTTAGAGGTCTTTCTTTTTTTTTTAATTTTTTAATGTTTTCTTTATTTTTGATACAGAGAGAGACAGAGCATGAGAGGGGGAGGGGCAGAGAGAGAAGGAGACACAGAATCTGAAGCAGGCTCCAGGCTCTGAGCTAGCCGTCAGCACAGAGCCCGATGCGGGGCTCGAACCCACAAACGTGAGATCTGACCTGAGCCGAAGCCGGAGGCTTAACCGACTGAGCCACCCAGGCGCCCCTAGAGGTCTTTCAAATAATGCAATTGCATGAGTTAATTCTGATTACTAGCCATTGTGCTGGTGTTACACACTAAACAAGACACTCAATCTCCCTTTCTATAGATTTAGACACTACACCTACACATTCTGTCTCCTAAATATCTTTAGTTATGAATGTAACACATATTGTATTCCTATGTATCCTACTACCGGCATCAGCTTGACCTGAGTCAGCACTGAAGTAATAAATGTTGTCTGGACATTTGTCTGCCTCCCCAACGGGAAATCGTGCTGCTCATGATTAGGACTATAATTTAGCATCAAGTTCAGTGTCCAGCACACAGATACAGAGTAAAGAAATATTAACAGTGAATTCAAAACACATTTTAAGCATGCATGTAATTTGCTTGGGTTGATTCTTACGTTATATTATAAAGTATTATATTTCATACAACATAGGAATGATCTAGAATAATATATTTACTATTTATGCATTGCTTTAATGGATTTTTGTGAAAAGAAACACTGTTTGCCATCTGTTAAAACTTTCTCTGTAGTTTAAGAAGGCACACTGCACAAAGGTGGCAGTGACAAATAATCTGTGGACTTCACAAATTGAAAACACCATGGTCGAAAGTGAGCTATTTGATTTAGAATGTAACCCAAAAGCCTGATGACATTTTTTTCCCCATTTCATATATAGACAAACTGAAGAGTAAAAGATGAATAGACTTTATCAAGAAAAAGTGGCAAATAAAATGGCTCGTCATTGTGATTTATCTTGGTTCTGGTGTCTTGTGCTCTTAATCGGGAGCTGTTATTTTGGAAGCTAAGCCTTTGCCTCTTTACAGAATGACGTGTGTCAACAACAATTTCATTTGTTATGATTCAGACATAAATCTCATCTTTTTAATACCTCTATGATTTTCTGTTTACAGACTCTTTCCCGTATGTGTGGATGAATGTTTGTTCATTTATTTTGTTGTTGTTGTTTGTATGAAGTCAGTTCTATTGTTGGCTTTTCAGAGCCATGTATGCAAAAGCAATTAACCAAAGACCTTGATTATTCTGATGACCAGAAGGCCCACAGGCATGTGACAATAACCAAATTAAACTCTTTACCTCCGTTTTTGGCAGAAACTCTATAGAAGAAAGACATTGGATGTGCTTAGTTTAATGCACTGGGCTGTTGTGAGTACCAACTAAGAATTTACAAAGAGGTTTTCATAGAAATTATCTTCTACGTACATATGCAATAATATAGAATAGGTTTTACGGCAAACATATAAAACATCTCTATGTTTGTATAACTAGTTTTTGGTATTCATTAACTTTATGACTGTAAATACGTTTTTCATGTAATGGTTGTGTATGTGTCAGTCCTTCTGATTAATTTTACTCAACAACATTGAAATATAGGTCCCGTGATTAATTTCGAAACCCACCTAGGTGTTGAATCCATGTTGCTGCATTGTGATTATGTCAAAATCACAACGCCTTGCTGCAACATCCTTGCGTTATCAAGAAAATAACTGACGATGATATAATGATAAAAATGATTTAAATTAGTTTATTGGCCTAACTACATCTGTGATGCTCTCTTCCTGCAAACTTAGGATCTCCAAATTTTTATCAGAATATTGAAGAAACTTCTAAGTTTTGTGTTGATTTCACATTAGTTTTTCTACTAATTATAAAAAGACTTTAAAAACATTTTCTTCAGCATCTTTGCCCATTAAAAAAATAAAGAAATAATGATATCATATGTGAGGTCTCTCATTCCAAGGGTTTATGTTAATTACATACAATTGATTTGGCCTAGAAATGTAAATAAAAAATTAGAGATAATATTATAAGTAATTTATCTCTAATTGGAAAATTGTTTCTTGGTATTTTTCTTAAAATACATATACTAAGCAAAATACATTACACAGTAGTTCATACACTTATACTTTTATTATTTGATAAAAGATATTAGAGATTATAATATAAAATGTTTAAGACTTTTAAAAAGTATATTTAATATCATAAAGCCACTCCATGGGGCTTAACATGAATTTACTTATTTTTCAAAATATATTCAAATAACTGCTTGGAATTTACTAGAGGCAACTTTGAAATGTAGCTGTTTTACTGACTGTACTTTTAAAGGTTTATGTATGTTTATAAGATGTGCAAAAATTATGATGATTAATGCTGGAAAACCAGTATTACAAACATGACCAGGATAGATTTGTTTAAAAAAACTGCATCAACTGAGAATAAATTCTAAAAGGTCCAACTAGAACATTAGTTATAATTTTACTTGAGTCCTGAGTCAGTGTAACTTTCTCTTGGCTACATTGACTAAAACACATGAATACACGAATGCATTTTTGGAAATACTGGACCTTAAAATTCCTGCTTTCTCAAGTTCTAACAGGTTTGGAACAAAGGTTTTGTGGATCTCTTGGTTTCCTTCTTTCTTATTACCAATGATTCTGATGCAGCATCTCATTTGAGAACTGATCTAGACACCAGGGAAAATATTACACTTTAGAATTATCTACTTATTTCAATAAACTATTCCTGATGTGAAAGTTTAATTTTGTTATTTTCCTCCTGTTAGGGAAGGGAGGGGAGACAAACCTATGATAAACATACCCACACAGCAGGGTTATTTTGACTCCGCAGAATACCAGGAACTACTCCTCCATGGAATGTAAGATCTACAAGATTGAATTTTGTTTCCTTTTTCCAGCAATATACCCCATAACCAAAATGTGAAGATAAATTTTCTATGGATCCTTTTACTTAAAAGCTACAGAGCATTGCCTGAGTGCTTCAGTTAAATGTCTGACTTGGTCTCACAGTTCCTGAGTTCAAGCCCCACATGAGATTTTTGTGCTGACAGCTCAGACCCTAGTGCTTGCTTCAGATTCTGTGTGTCCCTCTCTGGGCCTCCCCAGCTTAGGCTCTGTCTCTTTCTCTCTCTCAAAAATAAACAAACATTAAACATTTAAAAAAACTAAAAGCCAGAGCAACAAAATATAAATAAATTAATAAGGCAAATGGGGGGGGGGAGATGCTATTTAAAATGAAAGTGAATGAAGGTTTCTGATTTTACTGGAAGTGGAAAATGTCACATGGAATAATATCAAAATATGAAAAACAATTATAAATTTGGACATTACCAAAATAAATTGGACTTCTTAACAGCAGGTTACACTAACATTGGTCTTCAGAAAAAAATAGGGCATTCACATGTAATTGTGCACTAATATATTCAAAAGTGTTCCTAGTTACAATGACATGTCAGTATATTTTGAACTATTTTTAATTCCTTACACGAAAAAAGCAACAATGTGAGATCTACTAAATATCTGAATATTAGATACTCTCGGGCAATTTAGAATTCCCTTAATATTTATACTTTTCCTTCACATATTGGTTTTGTAGGCTTGGAGGCATTATTAAAAACAACTAAAAGGAAAAATCTCACCATCAAAAACAATTCTCTAGCAAGATCCATGTGGAATATATTGAACATACTTATCTGAGGCCATTTTTGAAAGACTCAGCTAATCACTGATAACCCTCACCTACACCAACTTGCTAATGTATTACTACTATCTACTTATTCTCAATATCAACTAATTATGGATTCAGACTCACAGTGTACTATACTGTAGCTGATCAGACCATTAGTTGATTTTAACTAAATGAAAGTCTTCTTCCAGTGATCAAGAGCTAATTAGTTTTTAGTCCAACTATAAGTTAAAGAATGTCTGCTTATTCTGAATATTCCTATATTTTACTAATATACAGATATATGTCTATATTATATATTTAATCCTAGTAAGAAATGAACTAAAGATGCTAAACATGCTTTGGGCAAGGTTTTTTTTCATTATTTTTCCCAGTCTCTTATGTTTTCTTCTGCTTGGGGCACTATTTGAAGACAAAGAAATTGACTTGTGGATTATGTGTATGGCTGCATTGTGATCCTAACCAAATGGGACACTTGTCTCTCTCCTTTTGTTTGCTTTGACAACCATCTATTACAATGTAAAATCCCTATCCTATGCAAAGTTTCAAAGTGGACTCCAAGCTAAATTCTTCCTTATGTTCAAGCTATTTTTTTTAATTTTCTTTATGTCTTTATTTTATTCTGAGAGAGACAGAGAGTGAGTGGGGGAGGGGGAGAGAATGAGGGAGACAGAATCTGAAGCAGGCTGCAGTTTCCAGGCTCTGAGCTGTCAGCACAGACCCCGACAGGGGGCTCAAACCCACGGAATGTGAGATCATGACCTGAACCTAAGTCTGACACTCAACCAACTGAGCCCCTCAGGCATCCCTGAAAAAACTACTGATTGGGGTGCCTGGGTGGCGCAATTGCTTGAGTGTCCCACTCTTGGTTTTGGCTGAGGTCATATCTCATTGTTCATGAGTTTGAGCCCCATATCAGGCTTTGCATTGGCAGTGCAGACCCTATTTGGGATTTTCTCTCCCCCCCCCCGCGACTCTGTCCTTACTTCATTTGTGCTCTCTCATTCTTTCTTTCTCAAAATAAACTAAAAGAACAAAAAACAAAAAAGAACTATTGATTAAAATAATCAAGAAAAGCTGTCATGCCATGAAAATAATGTTTTCTTTTCTCAATATTTTATCTAGGTAACATACACATAATGGCCATCTTAACCTCTCTTAAATGTACAGTTCAGTGGCATGAAGCATATTCATGATGTGCTACCATCACTACCACCCATCACCAGAATGCTTTTCATTTTTGTAAACCTGAAACTCTATACCCATTAAGAAATAACTTTCCATTCCTTCCTTCTCTTCAACCCCTGGCAACCACTACTCTACTATTCCTGTGATTTTGACTATTCTAAGTAACTTATATAGGTAGAGTCAAACTGTGTTTATCTTTTAGCAACTGGTTTTTTTCACTCAGCATAACGTCCTTATAATATCCTTAGCATAATGTGCCAATATATGTCTGAATTTCCTTCCTTTTTAAGGCTGAATAATACTCTAGCAAGACATAACCTAATTAAAAATGAGCAAAGGCCTGAATTGACATTTCCCCCCCAAAATACATACAAATACAGTTATAAAAAAGGCACTCAACATTACTCATCATCAGGAAAAGGCAAAACAAAACAAAAAAAAAAGAGCTACCACCTCATATCCATTAGGACGGCTACTATTAAAACAAAATAAAAAGAAAACAGAAAATACATGTTGGCAAGGATATGGAGAAAATAGAATCCTTATTGATGGGAATGTAAATTGTTGCATCTACTGTGAAGAATAGTATGGATGTTCGTCAAGAATTTAAAAGTAGAACCACCAACTTCTGGGTATACATCCAAAGGGAATGAAACTCTACCTCAAAGAGATATGTGTATTCTAATGTCCATTGCAGCATTGTTCATGACAGCCATAATCTGAAAACAAAGTGTCCATTGACAAATGAATGGATAAAAAATACATCTCACACACACACACACACACACACACACACACACACACACACGCACACACAGAGAAAGAGATTCTGCCTTAAAAATGAAGAAAATCCTATAATTTGCAATCACATAGAAGAAACTGGAGGGCATTATGCTAAGCAAAATAAGCCGGATGGAGAGAGAAAAAAATATTGCATGGTACTACTTACATGTGAAATCTTTAAAGAAAAAATGAACTCATAGAAACAGTAGAAAGGTAGCTGCCAGGGACTAGAGGCTGGGGTGGGGGGCGCGGAATAGGGAGAAATTGTTTAAAAGGGTACAAACTTTCAGGAATAAGTTTTGAGAATCTAATGTATAACAGTAACTATAGTTGATAACCCTATATTGTATAGTTGAAATTTACTAGGAGTAGAACGTAGGTTTTGTCACCAAAAATCAAAAAGGTAAAGGTATTGGGGTGCCCAGGTGACTCAGTCGGTTAAGTATCCAGCTTCGGCTCAGGTCATGATCTCATGGTTTGTGGGTTCAAGCCCCACATCAGGCTCTGTGCTGACAGCTAGCTCAGAGCCTGGAGCCTGTTTCAGATTCTGTGTTTCCCTCTCTCTCTGACCCTCCCGTTTGTGCTGTCTCTTTCTGTCTCTCAAAAAAAAAAAAAAAAAAGAAACAGAAAAAAAATTTTTTTAATTAAAAAACCCAAAAAGGTAAAGGTATAAGGTGATAGACATATTAATTAACCCAGTGAGGGAAATCATTTTACAATATATATGTATATCAAATAATCACACTATGTAGTTTAAATATCTGATAGCTTTGTAAATTATATCTCACCGACTTAAAGCAAAAGGAAAATAGAAATGTAGAGGCAAAATGAGAGATAGAAGTTAAGCACCAGCTCTGCCAGCACCAGCTAGCAGCTCTGTATTATGCCATGATTATTTCTCAGAAACACTGAGTTTCTTATTCACAACTTAAAAAATATACAATGCTGCTTTTTTGGCTTTGGTAATAAACTACAGTTTGGGGATATCATTTAGGAAATCTGTATTTTTGGTACACAGGACCCCTCTGTAATATTTCTACAACTATTGTGAATCTATAATTATTTCAAATTAAAATGCTGAAATGAAAATTAAAAAATATGCAATCTACAAACATAATTTTATGCCTTCCTTTCCAGTTTCAATGTCTTTTAGTTTTTACTTGCCTAATTGGCCTGGTAGAACTTCTGGTCCGATATAGAAGTATATATTATATATTTAATTACATTATATATAAATTAATTTATAAATTATATATAAATTAAATAATATAATTTATACAATTGAATACTATATTTTATGTAATATAATTAAAAGTATATATAATTAAAAGTATATTATTCAATATCCCTGATTTTTAACATATATATTTATATATGTGAGTTATTAAAAGTATATTATTTAAATCTCTACAAATTTGTAGGTTTTCTAGTTTTCTTACCTACATTAATTTCTAACATCAGATCATTGTGGTTGAAGAATATATTTTGTATGATACCTATGTTTTAAACATATTGAAACTTAATTGGTGGCTAAACATATGGTCTACCCTGAAAAATAATCTATGTGCAGGTGAGAAGTATGTATGCAAAGGGTGCCTGGGTAGCTCAGTCAGTTGAGCATCTGACTTGATTCAGGTCATGGTCTCAAGGTTCATGAGATTGAGCCCTGCTTCGGGCTCTGTGCTGACAGCTCAGAGCCTGGAGTCTGTTTCAGATTCTGTGTCTCTCTCTCTCTCTCTGCCCCTCGCCTGTTTGCTCTCTATTTCTCTCTCTCTCAAAATAAATAAACATTAAAAAATTAAAAAGAAAGAAGTATGAACACAATATTCTTGTTGGGTAAAGTGCTCTTTGTCTATCACATCCATTTGGCTTATTGTGTTGTTCAAGTCTTTTATATCATTTCTTATCTTCTGCCTGCTTGTTCTACACGATGTTGAGGATGGGATATTGAAGTCTCCAACTGCTGTTGTAGAATATTATTTCTTTTTTTTCCAATCATATTTTTTGATTCATGTTTTGATGGTCTATTAGGTATATATACATTTAAAACTTTTTTGCTTTATCAAACATTTATAGGATTTTCTCTTACAATCATTTCTGATTTAAATTCTATTTTTCACGTGTTAGTATAGTCACTCCAATTTTCATTTTTTACATGAAAATATTTGTTTTTTCCATTCTTTCACCTCTAATTTATTTTTGTCACTGAATCTAACATGACTCTTATTCTTGATAGCATGTAGTTTATGGGTTTGTAAATCATTTCTGCCAAAATCTTTTGACTAGAGATTTTATCCCATTTACGTTTAAAGTAATTGTAAAGGTAGAGAGGGATTTTTGTCACATTGCTATTTGTTTTCCATATGTCTTATGGCATTTTGTCCCTAATTTCCTGCCTTAATAACTTCTTTTGTATTGTGTGTGAAACATGTTAATTCCTTTTCCATTTTCTTTTATGTATATTCCATAGTCATTTTCTTTGTGTCTACCATGGGGATTACACTTAACATCCTAAATTTCTAATATTCTAGTTTCAATTTAGACCAGTTTAACTTCAACAACCTACAAAAACACAGGTCCTTTATGTCCCATTCCCAACGCTTCTAGGTGATGTATGTTTAAAAACATTAAATGCCTTAGTCTTTTAAATTAAGTAGAAAAGAAAATGAAGTTACATACCAAATTTTTTAAATCTAGCTTTTGCATTTTAATGTATTAATTACTTAAATAATATGAAGTAGAATTATAAAACTGTTGATACAGTAGCTTTTATAATTGTTTTTGTATATACCTTTGAGTTCTCTCTTTATACAGCTATTTAGTTGTTGTCTAGTATCCATTCCTTAGGACCCCCTTTTGTATTTCTTGAAGGGCAGGTCAAATGGCAAGGAACTTCCTCAAGCATTTACTTATGTGGGAGGGTCTTAATTTTCCTTTATTTTTGAAGGGAAGTTCAAGGACAGTAGAGGACTCAGAGTTTTGGTTGGCTTTTTTCTTTTCCTTTCAGTACTTTGATTATATAGACCCCCTCTGCCTTCAGTCCTCTGTGAGTAGATTTTTCATCAGAAACCAGTCTTATTGAGGCTCTCTTACATGTAATGAATGAAAAGAGAAACAATTCAAGATGGTTTGCATTTCAAAAGTTTGATTATAATGTGTCTTGATGGGAGTCTCTAACTTCACCTTCATTCGAGTATTTTGAGCTTCCTGAATGTTTATTTATATGTCTTTCATCAAATATTGAAAGTTTTTAGACATTATTTTCTCAAATATTCTTTTTTCCCTTCTTCCATCTCTTCTTCTGAGACCATCACAACATGTGTTGGTCCACTGGGTGGTGTCCTCAAGTTCTTTCACTTAATGTTTAAAACTCTTTTTAACGTTTATTTATTTTTGAGTGAGACAGAAGGAGATGGGGGGGTGGGCAGAAAGAGTGAGGGGAAACACAGAATCCAAAGAAAGCTCTAGACTCAGTGCTGTCAGCCAAGAGCCTGATGTAGGACTCAAACCCACAAACTGTACAATCATGACCTGAGCTGAGGCCAAGAATCAGATACTTAACTGACTGAGCCACCCAGGTACCCCATACTCTATTCATATTAATTCAATATTTTTTCTTTCTGTTCCTCAGACATGAGGATTCCCATTGTCCTATCTTCAAAATTGCTGTTTCTTCTGCCTGTTCAAATCTGCCTTTTTGATACCTCTGGTGACTTGTTTTCTGTTTAGTTATTGTACCATTCAACTCCAGAACTTTATTTTGGTTTCCTCTTAGATATTTTACACCTTTATTGATATGTCTGTTTTGCTGATATATAATTATATTTATGTCTTTTAGTTTGAGGACTTTTCAGATCATTATTTAGAGGCTTTGCCTTTAATAAATCTGCCATCAGGTATTCTCCAGAGACAGTTTTCTGGTAATTATTTTTTCTATTGAATGCACTATGCTTTTCTGTTTCTTTGCTTTGTGATATTTTTGTTAAAAACTGGACATTTGAATATAAAGTGGAAACTCTGGAAATCAGATTCTCTCCCTTTTTCAGTGCTTACAGTTTTTCATTTTTGTTTTTATTTTCATTTTCTTATTGTAGATTGTCTCTCTGATGATGAGTAGACTGAGGTGTAAATTTCAAGATTTACCAGGTTTCCCTGAGCCTGAGTCTTTTCTTGGGCATGCATGGGGACTTTCTGGGTTCCCCCATATATGCAGTATTTTTAATGTTTGGTTCCTTTTATCTATAATGATTAATATTTTATTGTTTGCATCCAAACGGAAAAAAACGAAAGGGAAAATTCCCTGGATGTCACTTAAATCTCCTGGAAGCCACTTCAGCTAAAAGGAGCCCCTCTTTCAACAATAGGAGAGTGGTCCAGCTACAATGGCTTCCTGTCCCTTTTTGCCTCTGAGATCTAAAGCAGTAGTACATTATTAGAATATCCATTTCCAATATTTGGAGAGAAGGATCCTTTTTATCCACTTTGTGTCCAACAAGCTGTGTACCAACCACTCTCAAACATGCGCACAGCTGTCCGCCATGGACTTGGTTGAGGAGATGGGCAGGTGCCGGTGTGCCAAGAGCTGAAATTGATCTAAATTAACTATAATTTATGGTTCAAGCCTATCTTAGGAATTTTCAGGCTTTCAACAGGCTCTAGAATCCCAAAATATTTACATTATCCAGATTTTACCAATACAATTATTATCTAGTTGGAACAGGTTCCCAGTGCTTCCTACTTTGCCATCTTTTTCTAAAGCACTGCATTTTTTAAATTTAATTTTATTTTTTATACAATTTATTTTTTTAACATATGCAATTATTTTCCATCATTTACAATACAGTAGTTACAATTACACTCCAAACAGAAAAGCAAAGTAAAAAATCAAAACCCCCACTTCTATTTCATGTAATTAGACTTATACAGAAATTAGAAGGTTAGGTACCAACTAATCACCTAATTCCACAGCTATCTGAAGTGGCAATTGTAATATAGCAGCTTATCTATGATACATTCAAGACACATGATATAATTTATTACTTTCCCATAAGCTAAAACACAGCCTGCTTAATACCTTTCCTTAATTTCCACCTCTATACTACAATATGCTTGAGGTCCATGCAAAAAAGCAGCTACCTTTTATGTAGGAAATGGATGATTAAGTCTTTGGTGTTGTAAAAGCAACTTCATTTAAACATAACCACCCCCACCACCATAAAAAGAAGAGGAAAAAAAAAGTAAAGAAAATAATAAGGGAAAAGCACTACTTTTTATTTAAAAGAACATTACTTCTTAAGGCATCATTCTTTTAGCAAGCTTTCAATAAAGTTTTAAATTCTACTTTATCGGTCATATACAATGAAGTACAGATTTTTCAAATATCAGGGAAGTACAGACTATGGGAAAAGGCAAAGACCAAGAAACAAACAGCAGAAACAATAGCGTGTAGTACTTAGGGATACAAGATATGTGGTAAGGATGTAAAAGTATGTCCAGGAATAAGAAAGACACCACTTCTGAACAATGCTGACTTCGTAGGAAGAAAACGATACACAAGATGCAAAGGAGTAGGGGCACATGGGTGACTCCCTTGGTTGAGCATCCAACTCGATTTTGGCTTTGATCCTGATCCCGGGTTGTAGAATCGAGTCCTGTTTGTGATTTTCTCTCTCTCCCTCTGCCTTTCTGCTCTTCTCCCTTTCTCATGCTCTATCTCTCTCTAAACTAAAAAGCTAAAAGCAAGGGACTAGTATTTGTCTTTGTGTTATTTTTTCAAAAGAAAAGTCTAAAGGACATATGAAAAATTAACACCTCCTGTTTCTGAGAAGTGATAATTTGTGGTTATCTATTTTTGTACCTTTGTATATGCTTATAATGTTAACAAATTAAAGTACAAATAATACTAAAATATTTCAAATAAAAATTATCTAAAATAAGAGAATGTTGGGGAATTCACTTGACGTGATCAAGTTGTTGATTAGAAAATTATCTCCCAAACCTTAAAATTTTTGATTGAGTACATCATTAAAATAATTAAAACATATAGGCCACAAATGGGTTATGTCTGTCATTATAACTCAAAAGCAGTAATTCATGGATTTGATTGATACCTTGGTGCTGAAACACAGTAAGAAATAAAACCAAATTCACTAAAACAATTTTATCAGTATGATTAATTTGGATTCAAAATCTCTTACTAATAGCCATTTACCATATAACTGCTCCTGAGCTGTTACACTGAGCTAGTAAATGGGGAACAAAAGGGAATTTTGCTGTCTTATTCTAGTCATAGTCTTGTTCATTATGGTTTTAAATTTTTACTGATGCAATGGCTTAGAAAGCAATCATTTCTTAATTATTTATTCAAAAACAGGTCCTGAAAAACACTATTTCCATGATCTATACATGCCAAGGTTGACTCTACCTCAGGACTCTTTTACATGCTTTGCCTTCTACCTGAGGGACTTTTTCAGACTATCTTATTGGATTCCTCTGGTAAACACTTGAGCTTTAAGTGTCACTTCTGCAGAAAGTCCTCTTGGTCTTGCAAAGTTCTCCCCTTTCCCAGTCACACTCTAGCACCTTGTCTTGTTTCATTATCTTCGTAGCATTTATTTGAATTTACCCTTATATTTACATATTTATTCTCCCTTTTACCACTCTTATGAGAAAATAAAATAAATGAGAAACAAGTTTATTGTTTTTCTTACTGTATTTCAGTCATCCAGAACTATGTATGCTCTACATGATTCCTATATGTAGAACACATATAGCAGTGGGTCAAAGAAAGTTCTGTCCAGTGATGTGAATATTAACTTCAAATGAACCACTGCTTTTAGAATGGACGGGGCATAGCAAAAAAATAATAATTATAAGGGAAAAATTCCTGATGAAATAAGTTACAAAAATATATGTGTGTGTGTGTGTGTGTTTCTGATAACACTTGGGTATGTGATATCATTCACCTGAGTAGCAGATAATTGAGCCAGGGAAGCTTTGGAGAAGTTAACGAGTGTCGTTTTTGTCTGGATTTGAAGTCAGGGAAATAAATACAAACTTTGTAAAAGGTTTACTTAAAATTATTGGTTTGCAAGTCTGGAATTTAGGCCAGGGATAAAAACATCTGGTCTTCAAATAGAGAAGGTAGTGCAAGTCGCTGGAGTAGATGAGATCGTTCAGGGAGAAGGATATGGCGAAGGAGGGAAGATGGTTAAGGACAGGGCTTTGAGATCTATGAGAAAAGAGAACAACAAACGGGTAGAGAGGTAAGAAGTTGGCACTGGGTACTCAAAGTCAAAGACTATTTTAATGATGTGCCATGTGTCATCTTAGAGGGAAATTAACAAGAGGTTGTTGGATTAGGGAATTAGATGGTCACTGGTGACCAAATGAAAATTGAAGGACTCTTAACTAGATTGATATCAATAAATGTAAAACTGAAACAGAAAATGATAAGGATATAGGCAAAGATTGGTCAGGATATTATCCCTCATTGGATAAAAGGAGCAGTAAAAGATTGCACCAAGATGTGGGTGATGGATGATCAAGTCCTTATTCCACCAAAAGATGCAATTAATTCAGAAGTATGAATCATTTGCAGAGAATAAATGTAAACATGCAGTAATAAACTGAACATTTTTTATTATATATAATTTCCTTCCAGTTAAACCTCTTTAAAGTTCCATAGTTTAATATCTTAGGCAAGATAAAACAAGAGTATATAAAAATATAACAATTGTAACATAATAGAAAATGATTATTTTATCAATTATTAGTCTAGTGCTTAATATTTTAATATTAATTTCTAATGAAGCAAATTGTTTAAGTGATGCTATTGAAGTGGTCATTTCTCCAATATGCCTAAAATATTAAAGGGAATCAGTTTTATGGACTATCTATCCTGGTTTGTCTAGAGAATAATAATCTCTTAAAGCTAGGTAAACACATACAAAATAAAACGAAGATTAGTAATTAAAGTACAAATCACTTGTGGTTGTCACTGGACTTGATCAGATGATATTTGACCTTTGAGAAAGAATGGTGAGCTACAGAAAATCAGAATTCCAGATCTGCAAAATATTTTTAAAATTCATGCAGTCGTATTATCTCTTCTCTGTTGCTACGGAAATAAAAACTCCCATAAAGATTTAATTCCCAAGAAACGTGATGCTATATCCCTCCGTAGGTTGGTTGAAAGCACTATAATTCTCCCCAAATTAGCAAGAGAAATGTTAAAATGACATAAGCTATACAAAGGACACCAAGACAAAAATCTATTACTCAGTTCTTCTAATTTTAACTCCCCTAAATGATGGCATCTACCCCCCTTTTCTTTTAATCAGCCTATCATTTAAGGCATGTTGATGCAGCACTAGGAAATGCAAATAAGCCACTTGAATTACGTATTTAGAACTTGTAATGCTCTAAGTCTGAAGCAATACATATAATACTGAATTATTATTTATCTTCAATCACACACATGTGGAGATACAACCAAATAAAATGTACTGGCCTTTCCTAATATTGATATTAAATTATAAATCTGAGAGCCTGTGGTTTTTCCAACAGTACATGAACTGGAAGAGAATGCAAATATGTCAAGGGTTTCCTACAGTTTTAACTAAGTATTTGGGAAATAGAACTGTTCACACTGACTTTGGTATTTGCACACAAGTCTCATACATTTTTTGGAAATGTTTTCTCTTGTACACTATAACATTTTAAAGCATTACATGTTGGGGCTCCTGGTGGCTCAGATAGATACTTCAGCTCAGGTCATGATGTCACAGTTTGTGGGTTCGAGCCCTGCGTCGGGTTCTGTGCTGAAAGCTAAGAGGCTGGAGCTTGCTTTGGATTCTGTGTCTCCCTCTCTACCTGCCCCTCCCCTGCTCATTCTCTGTATCTCTATATATCAAAAATAAATAATAACAAAAAGTATTGCATGTTGTCTTGTAAAACATACTTTTATATGTTTCAGGTCTGCATTCTACTTGCTCTCAGAATTTAGATATGGTTCTCCCTGTTATAAACTAGAGAAGTCATTTGCAAACTTGGAAGTGTTTATGTGAGCTGAGAGTGTCCTTAGAAAGTAAACTCCCAGCTGAATCAGTCTTCTTATTAAACTGGTATTTAAAAAGAAAAAAATGCAGGATACCCAATTTAGTAAACAATAGATTCCAAAATTCTCACAATTTTCAGAACTGTTGTCTCTCCATCACTTTTCTATCTCAAGTAATACATCTCATTCTGGATCTTAATATGAACCAGGGGAGCAATGAAGCAATGGTAAGATCTTTGATGAAAACTACACAGTAACTGAAAACTGAAGGAGACATGGATATTAGGGAAACACTTGTAATAAAAAGACCTAGCCACATTTAGTAATCCAATCCATGAATTTCTCTTTCAAGATATTGTGTGTGTGTGTGTGTGTGTGTGTGCGTGTGTGTGTGTGCATTTAATTTTTGGCCCAGTTAAAAGGGGGTTATTCCTCCACAGTGTATTTGGAATTAAAATTGCTTGATCGAATCAGTTACATTATCTCCCCTTACCTGGGGGAGGTAATTGCATGAAACTTTCAATACAGTGGAAGATTAACATTCATACCTTTGAAATACTCTTTGTTGGTGCACCTGGGTGGCTCAGTTGGTCAAGCGTCCGCTTTGGCTCAGGTCATGATCTCACAGTTCATGGGTTCGAGCCCTGCATTGGTTTCTGTGCTGACAGCTAACTCAGAGCCTGGAGCCTGCTTCAGATTCTGTATCTCCCTCTCTCTCTGACCCTCCCTGCTCACACGGTCTCTCTCTCTCTCTCAAAAAAAAATTTTAAAAACATTTAAAAAATTCTTTAAAATGCCCCTTGTGACCCTACTCTAATTGTAGTGACAACAGAAGTGGACTTCGCAAGACACATAGGTCTCAGACATGTCTGGAGAAGGAGAGAGAATGGAGTAGAGACGTGATGCTTTCATACAAATCAATGATCTCTAACCAAAAAGAAAAAAACATTCCCCACAAATTTCACCCTAATGGTAGAGCACATGTACTGTGTTAACAGTTCCTAATGGTTTTGAAAAGATTTGCAACTTCAGTGAAATCAAAATATTTTTCTAAATTTGACCAGTAGCATCTGTTCTGATAAATGAGAACTTTGACAACTTAATCTATGATTATTAGACGTTAACTTCATATTCAATTTTGGCTGCAATACATATTTCCTTGAAATATTGGCAGAAAGATTTAATGCATTTTCAGATATCTGTAGACTGTTATGGCTGAAAGGATATCAGAGATCATCTAGCTCCTTGTTTTACACATGAGAACTCAGGAAATGATGTTTATATTTTATTAATCGGAGGATGACAGGAATTAGTCCTTAGCTCTTCATATTTTTTCAGTGCTTGCCTCACTAAGGCTAGTAGGAAAAATATACATCAAAAAACTTTAGAATCATTAGTTATTAACTTCAGAGTGCTCTACAAAGTTAAAAACTACCAAATTATGTATAGTAAGTATTTTAGATGACAAAGATCCAAATGCCAGTGTTCACCAATCCATAATCTACATAATTTTTCTGCTGTGGTTTCTGACACATGTGGATGCATGTAATTCCCTTTCAATTCATTTCATTTTCAGTGGGCAACTTCCAAATGTCTACATTGTGAAAGGTCAGTTGATTTTTTTCTTAACTGTATTGTGACATCAAATGCACACTCGTTCTGAAATTCGAGGAAAACATTCCTAAGTGAAAGTACCATATTAGAATTTGCTAACTGTAGGCCCCTTGGCTGGCTCAGTTGGAAAAGCATGCAACACTTAGCCTCTGGGTCATGAGTTAGAGCCCCATGTTGGCTGTAGACATCACATTACATAAACAAACAAATGAAATAAACAAAATTCACTAATTGTGAAATTCACATTGTTGCCTGACCAATATTCGTCATTCCTTTATCCCCCCAAAATGTTTCTTTACTCCTGCCCCTCCTGTTATTTTCCCAGTGGGGGCTGGGACTTCATTATCCTATGCTATTATACATACCAAAAATGTTCTTAATTTTATTTCACATGAATTTGCCCTGGAGGACAATTCAAAGGATTCTTAGTACAATATGTCACTGCATTTTGAACCAAACATGTTCTGAATAAAGAGAATTTGCCTATGGTGCCCGAGGAATCATGTTTACTTATAAGAAAAATCAGAGGCACCAAGGTTAAAGACCAACTCTTGGTTTTGGCTCGGGTCGTGATTTCATGAGTTCCAGGCCTGCATTGAAGCTCTCAGTGTGAAGACTGCTTGGGATTCTCTCTTTCCCTCTGTTCCACAACCCTGCTTTTTCTTCTCTCTCCCTCTCTTTCAAAATAAAGAAATAAACTTTTTAAAAAAGAAAAAAATCTAACATAAGCATCCTATAAGATTCAGAATAGGGGAGAAAAAAACCAGTATATGCTAGTATAACTAGTTTATATTTAACAGGATAATACAAGTATTGTTATGGAGTAGCCATGATTCTAAATATGTAGCATTTTTTTCAAACAGAAAAAGGAGAAAATAAAGAGCATCAAAAAATTGGAGACATGAGAAAGATGAAGGGGAAAAAGATGACAAATAAATAATAGCATTAAGTAGTTTATATAATTTTCAGGATCATCTTTATGCTTACTGAAATGTTATTTCTTCTGAGACTCAGTAAATGCCTGGGTCATCGTACCATTTAAATTGCAAAAGTATCACTTCATGTAAAAAAACCATTTATCTCTAAGAATATCATTTTAAGGCATTTTTTCAGAATGGCCACTAATGTTAGGCTGAATTTACCTTAAAGAAATAAGAAATGGTGTTACACGTAAATCCTGCCTCAAACACAAGAGACTTTTTTGGTTTTGAGCAAAATGCATTCAAGATTTAAGATACTCAAAAAATGTTAATTGCCTATGATCTTATCCGGTGCTCTTTTCCGGTAATGAATGAAAGGATAGTAATAGCAGTTATTCATGCATATATAGATAGACTGCTGAATTATGGACCACCTATTTGGATGGGGTTCTTACTGCCATATCTAAGTTCGTATAGGTACATAATTACTATATGTCCTGTCTCATGTTTGAGTGCTTTGATTTTTATTTTTTCCTCAAAGCTCAGGATGGCACTTAGATACAATATAGTTTTTAAACTGATTGTTGACCCACTATTGACTAGTCTTTGGAAATAATGCCTTGTGTACAGATTTGCGAATAATTGCTTTGGGCTTCTGAGACAAAATAGTGAAATACAATGTCTAAATACTACTGAAAATAAGTAAATCAAATAATGAAGTAACAACCCAAATAAACGGTTACAAAATAATGTCTTTGTGTTTAAAATAAACTATAAGTGACAGGAGAGACGTGCAGAGTAAGTACGAATAAAATGCGTAGTCTCATTTATCTTTGGATAACACATTGTATTTGTGTTTTCAAGTTAAGTAGAATATGAAATATTCTATGTAATAAGAATCCATGTGAGACTGTTTAAATAGGTTATATGCATATATATCATATGCAATGATTTTTTGCATCCACAGAATAATTTTTAGATAAAATTTCTGTAATTTAGGTAAAATACTGTGAAGGTTATTGTTACTTGAACATTAAAATAGCAGACATATTTGATTATACATGTAAGGGGTTTTTTTAGAAAATTATTTTGATACATATTAACTGTTCATCATTTACCTTTACAGGAAAAAGATAAAATACCTATATTGATTGTAAGGATTTTCATTATTAGTGAAGCAATACTATGACTTTGATTTCTACTTACACAGAGGTTCCAGAACTTATGCAGATTTGTATCCCCCTGGATGGGGAATCTTATGGAGACAAAAAGGCTAAAGATGTCAATCACCTGTGATAGTCCACAGTGAGTGCATAATCACTGATGTTTTTGTTTCTGTAGGCCTGTCTTCATCATGACTTAGGATCATGTGGGCCGAGTCAAGCAAACATAGACATGACCAGTTTCCCCTTAGCTCATGGGAAGGGATGGTAAACCTTAATATAGCTCCAAAGAAACAGAACACAGCCATGACGTAGAACTTAAGCATTTTAGATCAAGGTAGAAAATTCAAAACTGAAAGAATATTAGAATGTAGCTTTCGATCTTTCATTATTCACAAGAGAAATCTAAGTGTTTTGTACAAGATTCAAGATGAGACAGCCGACATAAAGACCCTGTTCTGTTTCTACATCTGAAGACCAAAATCTCTAATGCCAAAGTTCCCCATGTTGATAACAATTTGGGTACAA
The DNA here is from genome assembly GCF_006229205.1 of Suricata suricatta. Classification (NCBI taxonomy): domain Eukaryota; kingdom Metazoa; phylum Chordata; class Mammalia; order Carnivora; family Herpestidae; genus Suricata; species Suricata suricatta. Next base: position 132,525,493 of record NC_043705.1, on the reverse strand, counting down.
GTAAGATGGAAAAATCCATTTCTTGTGTATTAAAGTATTATTAACCTATTATATACTATGCTATTTTCAGAGACACATATAAATGATTTTTTTTAATCTGCCAGTTTCCCAATTTGGAATCAAAAACATGTTCTAGAAGGCTCAAAATAGCACTATACTTTAGGATTTTCCCATTATATAGGAATACTGTTTAACTGTAACATACTTGTCAGTACATACTATATATCATATAACAATCACATAGATCATCATATGTAGTATTAAGATTTTCCACCTGAGTATCATGATAAAAGTATTTTCATGTGTGTTTGTGGGTTGGGGGGAGGGTTCAAAGTTGTAGATAATGATCCTTGCATTTATTGATTTTTTAAAAAAGATACAAAAAATAACTCTAGGTTGTCTTTTTTGTCTGTTTTAACCATCAATTGAGAAGGTTATAACAAACAAAAGTTAATGCAACTTCAAAATGAATAAAATATCTCTAACTATTATTTTAAAAATAAAATACATTAGTGGAAATTAAAACTAATTAATGACATTAGGGGCATCTGTGTAGCTCAGTCCATTAAGTGTCTGACTCTTGATTTCCACTCAGGTCATGAACTCATGGTTTGTAGTTTTGAACCCTGCATTGGGCTCCGTGCTGATGGTAAGGAACCCACTTGGGATTCTGTTCTCCTCTCTCTCTGCTCCTCCCCTGTTGGTTTTCTAGCTCACTCGCTCTCTCTCTCTCTCAAAATAAAATATAAACATTAAAAAGACCAATTAATGACTTGGAATAGATTCAAAAGAATAGGAACCGAATCAATTTTTCAAACCAAGTACAATAATTAAGTACTATGATTAATTAAAGATAGAAAAGGTATATGGATGTGACCCAAGGTTGAAGGCTACTTCAACTACATGCCTCAGTATTTCATTTTTTAATGTATTCTTACAATCCTCTCAAGTTTACATTTCTGTCTTCTAGATACATTCTAGAAGAAGTACACATTAAGAAAGTATTTTTAAAATATGTACATATCAAAAGTTGAGTCTGAGGGTACTTCATAAGGCTTCATCAACTTTATAGTATTTATTTGTGATAAAGAACAAAAGGTATAAAGTCTTTCAGCAGGATTTTTTTCAGAAGTTGTAAAAAATGGGTTACATGTCTTTGTAAAAATCATTTGGAATGGTTAGCAAATTTTGCCAAATATATTAAATTCTAATTGTTTTGAATTGTGGTAGGTCTTTCCTTTCCTAAGAATAATGGAACCATGTCCCTGCACCCCTGACACTGAGGTTGACATTAACTTTCCTTTGTATTCATCAGTCCATTAAAATAGTATTACAGAAGCTTATAAGAGAGATTAGGTAGGCAACCACTGTACATACTTTTCTAAAAACTTGGAGTATACACACTTAGATTTCAGCATTTCTCTCTAAAATATAGCTAGAGGACTCCTTTTATAAAACAATTTTTGAGCTTACAGGGTTTTTTTTTTATACTTATATAAACCTTGGGATGTTGCCCTTGTCAGAAAAACTTCATAACCTAACAATAACCTTTTGCTATGCTTTATGTAGTGTTGTCCAGACAAATTGTCATGCTGTTCAGCTGAACAAGATTGATGACACAGTAGACTGCCAATGCCGAGCTTAGGAGAATACACCCCTTCGGCAAACCTCAGGCCATTCCAATTCGCTTCCCTGGGTTGGGATGGCAGCAGCCCCACAAGGAATTTTATTTACTGGGTGTGAAACACCAAAGATACAAGTCCGAACACGAAAGAGTGTGTCTAAAAAATAAACCTTTCTTTCATATATAGTTTATGTGCCTTTTTGTTAGTGGGAAGGAAGAGTTATATTTTTTAAGTTGAAAAAACAATTAGAAAGGTCTTACTAAATAGCAATGTGTTATGAATTGGCATTTAATCAGTGCTGTGACATTGTATTAATATACTCATGATTTTAGATTTTTTTAATACATGGGCTTCAAATATTTGGATATCTTATTTAGAACCCTTCTCACAAATAAAACCAAAAATAATTCTATTCTGATGTTATCTTACAATTACATATTATTGAGGAGTTATTATTCATTTTTAAAAGGGATCTCAACTGCGTCAATAGTCTAAAGTAAGTATGCTCATTAGGTTGAAATTTTACCCTCTATTATTAAAAGTTTGACAGTGCATAGAGAAATAGGATATTCTATATATTTGTGCATAGTTGTTGTTTTTCATTTTTATTAGGGGCATGGTAAAAAAAAAAAAAAAAAAAACCATCCAGTTCTATGTATTTTGTGAAACTTTTAAAATACTGGGAAGATTGACCTAATCTCTTACCACGTCTACTCAATCATCTTCACAAGCTCCCATGGCTTGGGAAGGGGGCGGTAAGGTAGCGGGAGAAGAGGGAAGGATTCACGAGAACAGCCAGATTGACATGTGGATTTACAGCTGAGAGTCCTGGTGTGTAATGCTGCCTAATGTGCACTCAAGATGTCTACCTACAAAGAGCTTAGATCTGAAAGGAGCTTATCAGTTGGAGAGGAAATCAACAGACTAGAAAATGTTTAAGTCTGACTTTTGTAATGTTTTTGTTCAATAAGCAGACAAGGGTATGTGTATCTTCAGGGGAAAAAAAGGTTACAAAAATACATACACACTAGACAATAATACACAGCCTTCAAACCTCCCCCGACATCATGGCTTTTCTTTCTTTCCTTTCTATAGATCGTTACTAACATTTGGCTTTCGGGCCACTGATGCTCTCTTCATTACCTTGAACTTCCTTAAAACAGCAAAGTTGAAAGTGCATTTAAATATTTTTCCATTGAGTAATCAAAGCACCCTGTGATTAAATGTGAAGGAAAATGATTTAGGAGTAGTGTGTAGAATCCCATGAAGATAACTCATTAGGAACAGAGTGCGAGCAGAACTCAGGAGGAAACACAAATATCATCTACTGAGTTACATGACTGGGATACCAACTTGTATTCAAGAGTTGTAAAGAACTCAGTGATCCCACTGAAATCTCACCTAGTTCAGATTATCAGAGCATTATTCAAGATTTTTAAAGCAATATGCCTTAACCACATTAAATATACATTTTGGACCAAAATAAAAAGCTAATACACTGTTTAAGTCAGGGCCATAAAGTGAACAGAGGTTTCATGGAAAAAAAAAAAAAAAAGAAAATGAAGAGGTGAGAAAAGGGAGGAGATGGTAAAAGAGGAATCTAAAAATAAGGGGAAATGCTACTATGTCTATGTAAATGACATGCAGGTAACAAAGACAATATAATTCATAATTAATACCCAGAGTTCTTCAACTCTCCCTAAATGAGTTCAGATAAACCAGATTTCTTCTCTTTGCTAGGACTCAAATACATCCATTTCCCTAATATTAAGTTGATCACCCTGATAGTGTATACATTGTATTTAAAATATATTTATGTTACTATTTTATGCCAGAATTTCTTAAGAGGAAATTCAATGACTAGTAACAAAACTGTGTTTGCTGTAGAATATGTGACAGTAAACATTTACTAATTAAAACCAAATATCTAATAAATCATTTATGTCTTGGCATAGATTAGTGATTTTTATCTTAACTTACATTTGGTAATAGTTTTCCTATGATATGTAATTTGAACTAGGGTCAGCAGTTTTCAAGTCATTTAATACTATTAAAAATTCTTATTGGATATTTTGTTGTTGGTTTGCTTTATTTACAAAGATAGGGGAAGGCTTGTCATTCATACTTCACTTGTTCTAACTATGGTACATGAATCAAAAAGCATTCTGGGAAACACATAATTGGAGTTAATCAACTAGTGGACCATCTACACACAATATATTTTGCCTAGACAAACAAGTAGCCAATAAATCACATTGCACTGTGAAAATAATTTTGGAAATTGGCTTTCTGTTATTCACGAATTCAACAAAACACAAAATAACTGGTTGTGGGGTGCTTGGGTGGCTCAGTTGTTAAGCATCTGACTTTGCTTCAAGTCATGATCTCACGGTTTTGTGCGTTCGAGCCATGCCATCCGGCACTGTGTTGTCAGGGCAGATTCCTCTTCAGACCCTGTGTCTCCCTCTCTATCTGTGCCCCTCCCCTGCTTTTTGTCTCTCTCAAAAATGAACAAAAAAATATATATATATATAATTAATATACATATATATAATAAATTGACTAGTGGCCTTATTTTAAAAAGTTTGGGACCGAGGGAGGATTTGGAGACAAGGTGATACATACAGAAAAAAGACAAGACTAAGCGAAGACACAGGAAGACTACCAACTCTGAGCCCAGAATGCCTGAGGCTACCAGAAGCTAAAAGAAAGGCATGGAACATATTCTCCTCACAGCCCTCAGAAGGAACACCTTGCTTTTAAATAGAAAGCCTCTAGAAATGTAAGACAATAGATGTCTGTTCTTTTAAGCCACACACTTTTTGGTGCTTTGTTTCAGTACTTCGAAGAAACTGGTCATTCCTTTTCCAGGATTCTGTAAAAAAGTTGAATCAAATATATAAAACTGCCTCATGGATTTCTAATATGTAGAGTATAGTTAGCTATAAAGCAACTAAGGAAGAAAAGGCTATGATGTGCATTAGGTAAACAAGGATTTAGAGTGGGTGCTTCAATAGGCACTTGGAGACAGAGTTGCCCAGTTAGAGGCTGTTAGAGTTGTGGGTGGGGACCTTCAGGAACAAACACATTTGCTGAAAAGAAATCACTAGTACATAGGAGGCTCAATTCAGTTGCAACTGGAAAGTAAAGTCCTTAGAGACAATGAATACCTGGAAATGAAGAGCAGATTCCTCCACCTGGGATGGTGGTCTTTTTTTTATTAAAATCCCTAGAGTCAACATGTCCAAATTCTATACAAATATTCTTTCCTCCTCGTATCTGCCACCACAACTCTGTGTAGTCTGCACTTAACCAAGTTATAGACATCACTAGATTGTCCTAGCATATAGTCAAGAAAGGAAATAGGACTAAAAGAGAGTAGACAGTTGACAATAATCCAGGAATTTGCTAGAAAATTGGAGTCCTGGAGATACACCACCACCATTATTATTCTCATTCCTAGAAACCTTCAATGTGTTGTGCTCCAATTTTATGGGCGGCGCCACACATAATTGACAAGTGTTATTTCACTTAAAATAATTCTGAAAGATATATCAAATTATATATACATATACATATACATATATTTGATATATGATAAACTTGATAAAAGTTACTTGATTATATGTGTGTGTGTATTAAGCATTTGACTCTCTAATATCCATTTGAAACTGACAAATAAAATATACCATGGATGCAATGGTATGCTACTCCATTCTGATAATTGGTTCCAGAATGGTCATATGACCCAGTTGAGGTCAATAACATCCAAGGACACTTTTGCTAAAGATTTCTTGGAATATTTCTCAATCTTAAAGAGAAAACTATAGGAATACCTATTATTTCTTTCCTGCTCAGTGTGACTAAAGGAGCATCTGGTCTTAGAGGTTTCTGGCAGGTAACTTCTGTCCATTAGGGAAGCCAGCCGTTGTGGGCACTGCCAACATCTGGAAGAATGTGCAGACAAGACAATAGGGGAAAAACAGGGCCAGAACACAGATTGTCTCAGGCCAGGAGTCGAAGCATCCCCAAACTCTTTCTTGTGTAAGTTAATGAAGTTCCTTATGGTTAAGGACTTTTTTAGTTGGCTTTTCTAGAACTCGTCATTGAAAGCATGCTCACAAATACAAATAGAATTATTTTATACATGAATAAAGAAAATTCAAATGGTGAGTTAAGTTGCCCATGATCACAAAGCTACTAGCTTTTCTATTGTCTTTAATCTCAGTCTTGCATGACTCACTACTCTTCATTCCTTACTCAGATCTAAAAAGAGTCTTGAATCTAACACGAGAAATTTAGCTTATGATTCAGCACCCTTCTTAGCTTTTGAATAAAGAATGCTTAACAAATTACCCAGTTTAAATTGCTATTTTTTCTGGTAGCACTGAAAAAATAAGAATACAGTGACGGGGGAAACTATACATACTTATATATATTTTAAGACTATATTTCTGAAGAGTATAAAGATGCTATGAAATACACTAAGTACCAATCCATTATGCTTATTTTTTAATCTTAATTTTTCAGCTATCATTTAATAGACACTGAATAATCACTGAATTCTAAATATGCAAGCTAAAAAGAAATCAACAATAAACTTTTGTGTGTTTTCATTCTTGTGTAAAATACAACATAGTACCCCGGTAAAATACAACATTTGAATTTTCTTTCTAGACTTTCCTGAATCTCTTGTGTTTCAAGCTATATTTTAATCACATGGGCTAATGGCAAATAGCAAAATTCCGTAGTCTAATTATAATGGGAAGATTTAGAAAATCATTTCACACATTTTCTTCTAAATTTGGTTCTTATCCTAATAATTGAATAACTATTCCTTTTTTATAATCTTATGATCTCGATGTTTTGCAAGATCAACATACCAGATGACTAGAAAATTAAATCACTGAGTTTGTAACTGTTGCATTCTGATTTAAATATTTCATATTAATCTTGAGATAAGTACTATTTACATAGAAAATGTTATAAATGAAAATCCTAGAATTTTACATTTCAATCTGATTCTTATTTTTAGTTATTGAGATTTTGGCACAAGTTATATAAAGTAGTATAACTTTGCCTTCTGTTATATTATGGCAATTTTATTGTTATTATAAAACCTCCTTAGAGCAGAGAAGTGTCCAAATATTTTTAGCTATATCATAAGTACTCAGGCTAATAAAACTTTGCTCCCTAGGAAATAGTTCATTTCCATTTAAAAATTTTGTTTGGTTTTGCCACATTACTTGCTACTAATTTCACCGTGACTTAGAGCAGTTAATTATCAAGAGATCATATTTCCAAAGTTCCTATTCATATTTCCATAAAGTGACCTTGATAGTGTCAAAGGTTTTGTATCTGGTGATTAAAAATGCTTTGAAATGTAGAATGTATTTGATCTGTCAATAGATTGAATACAGTTTTTAGGTACAACAACCATACATGTTAGTGATAATGGAGTATGATCATTTGAAAAGTACATACATAAAAACAAGAAATAATAGATCATAAAAAATGATAAAAAGACAAGAATGTAGACTTCATTTAAGCCTCAAACAATATTTGCATTTGTTAAATTACTTGTCTTTGGAGAGTAGATGCAAAAGATCTTATTGCATTATAAAATATAATACTATCGTGTATTGATACACATGAATATCTGAAATTGTTTAAGGGAAGCAAATTCAAAAAGACATACAGAAACTGAAAATGAGTGAGCTTCTCTTGAATCAGTGCCATGGAAACAGTTGTAAAATAAAGAACTGAAAGATATTTATGATCTTCAATAATACAGGAGTCATTATGTGAATACAAAAGTGGAGGTAAACAATTGTTTAAGTCATATTGTAACATGCACAAAGCACTTTAAGTAAGGACTTAAGTTTGACTGTTTAAAATCATCATGCTAGGTAAGTCTGTTTTTTTTTTTAAATTCTGGGTTTCGATATTTAGTTTATAATCATTAATTTACTTGTGCTATCAGACTAACGATAGTTTATCCATTTATTAAAATCAGATAGTTCTCTGTTGTGTTAGATTAATCTTTTAAAGACTGTCTTGTAAATCAATAATAATCCCTCCTTTTGTATTTATTTAAGATATGTATATTGCTTTTGCTTTAAATGAAGAGAGATGGCAGTACTTAAAAAATAAACTTTTCAGTAGAAATAACATTCATATATCACAGTATCTTAGTAATAAATCAAGCAAAAGACCCCTGGATTAAGTATAGTCAAGGGTACAGCTACATTGATTAGTGAAAAGTATATAGTCAACTTTAAAGTCTGTTTTTCTGCCTCACCATGTAATTTTGGACCCATAGGAAAAAGAGATTATTGATTCTTTCTGCTGACCACTCTTGACTAAAATAGTCAAGGGCTTTCATTAAGGGAACCGCACTTTTCTTCCAATATAAGGTATTGCATCAGTGTAAAATTTCAGAGGATAATTTCAATGGAGGCACCAGAGTATCTGATATCATTCATGTAAGTGACATACACATAGACCACTTGCCCTTGGATCGTAAACTGCTCCTGTACAGACGTCTGCTTTTGTGGAATAGAAAATGCTCTCCTTGAACTGGACTTAAAAGACCAGTTCCCACAGTATCTTATGGATTTTGGAATTTGTGTTTTGCTGAGCCGGAGTAATAGACTAGATAGCATTATTCATAACCAATACGTGAGGAAAGTCTTATAGTATTTTGGCTAAAATTATAAAATGACAAAAATGTCCTAAGAGAAAAAAAAACTAGTTTTCAGGGCAAGGGAGTTTATCAAACACACACACACACACACACACACACACACACACACACACTAAACTCCTGGGACGAAGGGTTCATTCAGAACAGCAAAAACATCTAGGATTAAAGAGGCCACTCTTTAGGAGCGCAGGTGGCTCAATAGGTTAAGCATCTGGATTTGGATTACAGCTCAGGTCATGATCAGACAAATTGTGAGATGGAGCCCTGCATCTGATGATTGGGATTTTTTCTCTCCCTCTCTCTCTGCCCCCACCCCCAATCTCAACACAAATAAGCTTAAAATATATATATATACTAAAGTATGCTATTATTATTAATTATATTATATAATATATAAAATATGTTATACATTATCTAACACATTGTAACATATCAAGAGGCCAATGTTTAAGCAGAAAGGAAGCTAATACCCTAGCGACATTTACCCAAGTGTCCCTCTGTGCAGGACAGCCTAAGGGGCAGAAAAGAGCACAGAGTCCAGGGTGTTCTTAGCAGCATACCCTGTGCCAACGAAACCAATTCAGGACTTCATTTACTAGGTCCCTTCCTACTTAGAGTCTATGCTCTCAGTTGAGACTGGGAGGGAGGTCTGCAGCCTAGAAACCAGCAAATTAAGATACAAATTATTAGCCGTTGACGACCCAGCCTGGAATCAGCTCAGTCCATACTGACGGCATGACAGTTGAGGTTTCCAGTCCAGTGGCCAATTAGAGGATAGGCTGAGAAATCTTCACTAGAAATATTAGTGACTTCTAGGACTTCTAGATTTTTTTCCCCAAAATTTCCAAAAAAACATAGAGGCAATAGGAACAGATCCATATAGAAATCTAACATTGAAATTAACATGAACAGATTTTAATCCACTAAATAATGGGCTTAAAAATGGTTGAAAGGAGGGATATTTGGATGGCTCAGTTGGTTAAGTGATGAACTCCTGGTTTTCAGCTGGTCATGAGCTCGCTAATCATGTGATTGAAAGTCTTGTTGGGCACCTCGCTGACAGTGAGGACAGAGCCTGCTGGGATTCTCTCTTTCTGACCCTCCCCTGCTCATGCTCATGCTCTTTCTCTCAAAATAAACAAACTTTTAAAAATAAATTGAAAATTAAAAATTAAGATGCTGAAAAGATGTACAATTTGACCAGAAAATTAAGGCCTATATAAGTACATGAAAATTCTAAGAAAAAAAAAGTAAACTAACTCAACAAATTAACAATTTAATGACAGATTGGAAATAAAAGTAATAGTGAACTGGAAAAAATTAGATGAATGGAAAACACATAGACAAAAAATCAAAAGCAAAAGAGTAAAAATTGTTGAACGAGTGATTTAAGAAGGCAATCTTATTATATTGAAATCTAAGAGGCAAGGAAAATAGGAAACAATTATTAAAGAGAAAAATAGCTAAAAATTCTCCAAAATTTGAAAGCCATCAAGCTACACCTTTGCTATACAGTTGAAAACCTAAGCAGAAGTGTTCAGAAAACTGTATGTAGGCCTATCTCTATTTATAGTCATCTCAATTTATCTAAATACACAATCTATTTTATATACATGTTACATGTTTATATGTAAATATATGTAAAATATTCAGAAATGGCCTGTTTCTTCCAAAGGAACAGGTTATTTTAAACAACAACAAAAAAGCCCCAAAAATAACAGACCAAAAATATTCTTGAAATGCTCAAAGAAGATAGATTGTCAACCTAGGTGTTATATTTGTATCACAAGTATAAATTGTAGAATGAATGATAGATGCTTTTTCAGAAGAAAATCAGCCATATGTTAATGTAAACTATATAAACTAGAAGGGGACTTCTTTAGCCCAAGAAAAAGTATACCAGAACAGAGCTATACAGACATAAGAAGAAAACAAGTACATTCAAAAACATAAGTGACTTTTAATTGTATAAAGTTAAAATAATGCATTATGGGTCTAAAATGTAGAGAGAATTAAAAAGCATGAAAGACATTGAATACAGGTAGTTTGAGGAGGTCATAATTTTCTTATAAATGATATTGATATTAATCCTAAAAATTTAGTTACTCATTTTGGAACCTTCAGTTTAACCACGGGGGAGGGGGGGCGCTTACCTTTTACTAAAAAGGATCTATAAATAAAATGCTAAGGGGAAATAGATTTCAAATGAAGGCAATAAGAAAAAAAATGTTACACAAGACAATGGAACAAATGGGAATTAGAATATTAGAATAGAGGTAAAAATTGGTTTATACAGCTAATTCATCTGATTTTTCTACAGTTCCAAAATATTTTATTGGCTATCGATGATGTCTTATCTTTAGAAAAAAATCTTGTATTTTCAAATTTTAACATCAACTATTCTATTATTCTACTCAATACAACTTTAAAGACCATACTACATAGTAATGGGACTAACACATAGTTTCTTATGAATGTTCTCATTTTAATTCTCATGATTTTAGCTTTTTTCTTTTTTTTTAACATTTACTTATTTATTTTGAGAGAGAGAAAGAGACAGTGAGTGAGGAAAAGAGGCAGAGAGAGAATGCTGAGGGGGGGCTCTGAACGTACACAAGGAGTCCGATGGGCGCTTCAAACTCATGAACCAGGAGATCATGACCTGAGCTGAGTGAGGTCAGATGTTTAACTGACTGAGCCACCCATGATTTTAGCTCTTAAGGTTGTTTCACTGAAGGGGAAGAAAGGGGGAGCATTTACCGTTCAAGAAAGAGGATCCAGTCATACTTGGACCCACAGGCCACCACAGGATTTACAAAAATACTTAAGATTGTCAGCTGCAAATATTAAGCTTGGCAATTAACATTTTTTATCTCTTTCAATTCTAAAATTCCATCATCTATTCACTTGTCTTTATCCCAGATAGTATTCTAACTTTGGAATGCTAGAGAAATGACCGCAGAGATGACACACAACGTATATATTTTGTAGCTAAAACTAAGTTTCATCAAATATTTAGAGTGAAACATCAAAATGCAATCAACATTTAGATACTTGGAAAGATGTTAATATTTTGCTAAAATTTTCAGTCTTTATCCAGATGTCTGGCAGCACATAAGGAAAACAAAGCTCTCTGGGAATAAACATAATCTCAATTACTCCCAAATACCGTTTTCCCATCGATTTCCAATTTTCTTTTTTTAACAGAGAACATAATCACATGTTGGGTGATTGTAGAGATTAACAATCCTGGCTTCTAAGGACAGACTATTATACTGCATTCACTAATCATTCCAGCGCCTATACCATTTGAACAGAGAGTGAATTAGGAGTCAGTGTAAGCTTTAGAAGTTTTCTGCCTTCTGCTTTTGTCATTTTGTTTTTGTTTTTGTTTTTTTACTTTTTTAAAAATGTTTTTTACTTATTTTTGAGAGACAGAGCATGAGTAAGGGAGGGTCAGAAAGAGAGGGAGACACAGAATCTGAAGCAGGCTCCAGGCTCTGAGCTAGCTGTCTGCATAGAGCCCGACGCGGGGCTTGAACCCACGAACTGAGATCATAACCTGAGCCGAAGCCGGACACTTAACTGACTGAGCCACCCAGGCGCCCCACTGTTGTCATTTTGATAAGACCCAAAATGCAGAAAAGATGCACTGAGGGTTTCTTGACTCTTGATAGGTAAGTATCCTTTAAAAATTTAATCTTAAGTCATTTTCTGGAAGAAATTATTCTCACCTGTTTTTATTTTTTTGTTGACATAAACCATATACCTATCTACTGAAAGTATTATTAGCCTTACTTTAACAAGTTCTTTTCTAATGTCATGGAAAATTACAGCCCATAGTCTAATATCTAGCTTTGTTCTTTAGTTTATGATGGAAGCAATTATTATCACATATTGAATAACAAAAATCTTCATAAAATTTTAGAAGGGAATGTTTTGTATCTATTAGGTTTCTTTAACATTTCCACCTCAGATTTCTATTTTTTTTTTTGAAGAAATGTTAGGTGTTGTTTTGTTTTTAGTTTCAAGTTTTTATTTAAATTCTGCTTAGTGAACATACAGTGTAATATTAGTTCTGGTGTACAATTTGGTGATTCATCAGTTACATAGAACACCCAGTGCTCATACGTCTGTTTCTTAAAAAAATCCACCCCCACCTCCCCCCAAAAAGAGAACTCTATTATATATAATGCAAATGTGGGGAATAGAAAACGCTCCTTGGGTGATACAAGTGGGATAGAATTTTGAAACTCCTACTATTGTAACTGGGAGAAGCAGCACATCTGACTCCACGGTGCTTCTGTTTTCCCTCGCTGCCATCACCTAAGGCTTCGATACTTCTGCTCAGCCCAGCAGGAAGTCCTGTTAATCACTGAAGGGAATTTGCTTACAGCTCCATTTTGTAAAAACAGCTCTTCACTCCACACCTACTCCACCGGAATAGATAAGCACCTACAGAAATAACACTATTATGTTGAACATTTACTAGAATGACAGGACCAGATTTTTGTACTCAGAGATCAACCGACTAAAGACAGAAAACTGACCACAGCACAGCCTTTCTTGGACCCTTGCAGGCAACTAAATATCTACGTACATCAGTCACCTCCTGCCTCCAATTTCTTCCTGCATCGAGCTCTTCCTAAGGTAAGAGAACCTCAAGTTTTATGGTGAGTTAAGATGGTCCTATAGGACAATGTCGGCCATCTTGTCTGTTTGTGAGTGTCCCAGAATCAAGGTGCTTTCCTGAAAATCTTATCAGCTTGTCCCACGGTGGGAAAAACAGGCTTACACTCAGTTACATTATATCCTTCTGTTTAGTATGCTAAGTTTTTATTTCAAGAATTGCTGTTTCCATTGAGACAGTGATTCAGAGTTTGGGGCCAGAGAGAAACATATATTGAGTTCCAATTTTTCCAAAACTGTCATTAAAGACTCTAAGTTCAATTAGGGCCAACTGTACATCTTTCTTAAATTTCCTTTTCTTATATCTGCATCCTTTATGTTTACAAAATATTTTGCCTTTGAGAGTTTATGATTTGTCATCACTGTATATACTGATGTGGATAAAAACCATTTCCTCATACTATATAGTCAATTTTGTTTAGGTGTTTATGACTGAATATAGTTCCATAGCATCTAAAATTAACCCCAGTACATCCAGACTCCATTTTGTGATCTTTTCTCCTCAGCTGCTATTTGCTCCCCAGCTTTCAAAGGTACTTAACATCCTACTGTGCTTCAGCCCACCACCCTGCTCATACCAACACTGATATTTATAAGGGAAAAAAAAGGTGTGGCTATCTGTTTTTTACCTGTTAGTATAGATTTCACTTTATACTTTAATACATTTAGAAACAATTATAATTCTATTTGAGTAAATATATATCAAATCCATGTAGTTAGGACTTATTATATAAATACGAGAATTTATCTTCCAGTAATATAATTGTTTTATTAAAGAGTTAACTTCCAGACTGCTGTACCCAATAGAATTGTTGCCTGGGTGATTCAGGAAGGACTTGTAGAAAATTAATTTGTATAATGTAAAAGGCATTCTCATTTGGTAAACTCTACGGTGGTTTTATAAGTCTCCCACAGCATGAGCATATTAACACTTTAAGAAGGAATGGCTTTACCAGTACATTTAAATATATACCACAGACCAGCGTGAAAAGACCCTAAGAAATACTGCTAACTTCCACAGAGCATCAAACTATAAACATCATTAACGAAAACCACGGTAATACGGGCGATAATGACTGTTAACAGTGCACAATTTAATCACTGAAAACAAGACTCGGGAGTTTCCAGCATTTATACCAGTGGCCAAACAGACTAAACTCCAGAACTAGCCTGACTTAATATGACTGATAAAGGATAGACAATGAGCCGATATGATGGAGGAGCGGCAATACCAACAAAACAGCTGACCCTCCATCTTGTATTGCTGACACTTTTCATCAGTTTCTTGAATGTAAAGAATTAGAATCAAAAACAGACACCAGACTTGAAAGTTCCCTGGGCCGCCAAAACCAATCTAATCATACATGCAACGCTTAATGTAGCTTATTTTTGCAAGACAAACTTGGCCTGGGTTACTTCTTGTTTATGCCTCCAGAAATCACAGGTAAAACGTAAACCAGTTCCAAAAATCGATGTGAAGTAAACACGGACCAATTTTCTATCACATAAGAAATTTCTGAGAATAAACAGTCCTTGCTTTCTCACTCTGTAGGCTGCTTTATAACTATATACCTCAGAGCCTCATTCCATGGTTTGGTTTGGTGAGTGGTCTTTTTGGTGTGTGCACACCGAACTTGTACTAATCACTATTCTGGTGAGTCACTGGTTTAAGCCTATTATTTCTAAGTTTTTGACAAAGTAAACATAAGACCTGCATTCAAATTGTATTCAGGCATTATCCATCATGTGTGTATCATGTTCACATCGAGCTGGATGTGAGGCATGTACTTGTCTCAGTAATTGAAGACAGTGAATATATGTTCTGTCTCCCTTTAAAGCCCCCAGACCATGGTTCCCACCACCTTACCTCCTTCCCAGTGTTGAAGAGGCTTCCCAACAAAAATCAATGGATGTGCTCAGCCGAGATTATGGGACCATCACCCGCTGGAGCTGAGCAGGAGGAAATGTAGGGTCTGCCATGGGCTGAACGAAGAGATGATGAACTGAGGGCCTGGGGACCAGAAGTTCCAGAAGTTAAAACTTACATGTGACTGATGCAGAGACAGAACTGTCTGAGGTTTGGCTTGGCAGTAACTGCCCACACCTGAATCTAAATGAGTTTAAGCCCGCCTCTCCCATTCCTCTTGATCAACCATTTAAGTGTGTTCACCTTTGATGCTGCAGATCTCAATTTGTGGAAACCAAGGACACCTGGGTTTGTCAGTTGGTTAAGCTTCTAACTCTTTATCTCTGCTCAAGTTTGGGGAGATCCAGCCCCACGTGGGGCTCTGCACAGGAAGTGCATGTCTGCTTGGGACTTTCTCTCTGTTCTTACGCTGCTCCAGCATTGGCTCTCTTTCTCAAAATAAATAAGTGAACTTAAAAAAAAAGGTAAAACCAAAGAACGAAGAAGGGCAGAATGAAGGGTCCATAGGCAGGCAGTGAAAATGGGGAAAGATTTGTGATCACAGGGACCAAAACTATTCAACTGAAAGAAAAGATTATGAACCATCTGTGACTGGAATAAGAAGGGGGAAGTGTAAATATCTCTCTATACAAAGGACATTAGTTCATTGGCTCCTAACTAATAAGTTGGATTAAGGACTAATAACCTATAGTGTTCTAGAAAAAAATAAACACAAAGCCATAAAAGCCTGAATGTGTCTAAAAAATGTCTCAACCAGACTTTTCCCAGTAGTATTTTTAGCCAAAATCCTAATTCCTAGATTGAGCATTCCAGGAACTCAACGTCTTTTGAAAAAAGTCCCACAGCTATTTTGTTGTTCCATGCCTGTGCGTCCATTCAGTACAGACAAGAGTTCTCTAACATCCCTTGTCAAATTGTTGGCTTTTAAACAATGTACTCAAACATGTCTGTCTTTTCAGTCTTCTCTGTTTTGCGATGGTTGATTACAGTGCTCTTCAAAATAGACAATTTGCAGGGAAGGCTTTCAAATATCCTCTTGAAACATAATTCAGACTCATATCATTGGCCAGAAGGACTTATAAAAGCAACATTTGTGATTGCATTTTGAAAGAACACACACAAATAGGAAGCAGATGAATGATAGCACCTTCAAGTAGATATTTATGGAAAAATATTTCCCATACTTTAATATAGAATGTATGCAGTAACTATGTACATACAACCCAAAATAAAGCTTTGAAAAATAAATGTTAGCATAATTAAACGTACTTTGAGGCCTGGAAATTATGTTGTATGAAGTTAGTCCTTTCTGGGGCCCGAAGCCTCAGTCTGTGTATGCATGTGCCCAGGCCTTGGCTCTCTCTTTATCCCCCTGCCCCGAATTTTCATCATTCTCATGGCAAATTAGAATCACCTGACTCACCATAAAATCACCTAAACCCTTAGACTTCACTCTCAGATACTAAGATTTAATTGGTCTCAGCTGAGACCTAAGGGACATGGGGATTTTTAGATACAGTTCATAAATATATATGCCATTCATAAATGTAAGTCTATAAATATAATAAACACACATTTGCATCTATACCAATATGGCATTAATTAAAATATTATATTAAATGTATCTCCCAACATTTTCGACATACATATTTAAACTTTATGTATGTGTACATATATATGCATATAAAAGTAGGCACATGCATATGTGCATTCTATACATATACATGTACAAACATCTGTGTCTGAATAGATGGATGGAGAGATAGAAATAGATATAGATAATTATGACTTACATGTAGAGATATATTTAAAATCATGCTGCCTCTGAATTTCACAAGGCAAGTTCAATGGCTTTAACTTCCTGGAATAGTGATAATTAATTAAAAATCACCTCTCTTGAACAACAGCTATGCACAAATTCCTCTGAGTGATGTAATGAAGAGCAATGATGATATGGGATATAATGTATAAGCAGAAGTCAGAGCATAGGTTCTAATTCCCGCTCTAGTGAGGAGCATCTAACTGCCAGGATCTATCTAAGAGTCAACCTGTGCTCATGTCCTATCCGTGACAGCCTGCAACATCATCCGAGAGTTGAGAGCAGCCCTTGCAATGCGTCTGGAAATAAAAGAGGACCATGCAGGTGGAGGTAAAAGAGAAAGATGTTGAGAAACATAACAGGAACCTAAGTCTCATGGGACATCCTAAACACCTTTGTTGTTGTTTTGTTTTGATTCTAACAGTGATGGGAAGTTATTGGAGTTTTTGAGTACACTCAGATTTTAAGAGAAAACAATCGGAAACCCAGTGGTGTATTCTCTTTCCCTCACCTTATTAAATGTTTAGTTCATGACCCAGAAAATGCTAATATCATATGTCCCTACAAACCTAATAACACAGCAGAGATAAGCACTCATGTAGTCTGTACCAGGAGGAGAAAGGTGATTAAATCATGAGAAATTCATCAGTGGAGAAGGCATTGACTTAAATCTGTAACAATTGCTGCCTTGTTTCTTGTGCTTTTTTTGGATAACTTCCTATAACTGCTTCCAACCAATATCTTTTGTCTTTAGCTGGAGATGGTGTTTAAGGTAGTGACTTGGAAATTTCTGGCAGTTTTTCAGTTTTCTTCGGTATCTCCCACATAGATAGGAGTTATACATGTTTTGAAACTTGTTTGTTTTTCTTCTGCTAATCTTTTATTACAAGGGCTTTCAGCCAAAAATGTAGGAGGGTAGAAGGAAAATTATTTCTCCTCTTTTACATCTCTTAATATTATTATATCCTGTAGATCCCATTACATTGGAATCACCCTTAAGGGAGAGAGATGGGAAAGAGAAAGAGAGAGAGAGAGAGAGAGAAGACCCATAACTTATCACTTAATTTCAGACTTTCTGCTTAGGGGGTTGTCATGTAGATGCCTATGGAAAACATTAAGAAAATAATGTGCTTCCCAGCCCTGAAGCAGAGAACTACCAGACCTTCTCCTCCAAGGACCTCACATTTGACCACTTGTCTACCAGAGTTTATAATGTACAAAAACTAATACTAGATTTATTTTCTTGTTAAACTTGGATAATCTATAGATATATAGTTGCTAGACAAAACTTCAAAATTTATAAAATCTACCACATGAAAGAAATGTTTTATTTCAGCCATTCAGTTTATATTTTGGTAATTATACAATTTAACCTATATTTTTAATGATACTAAATATTTTTTTTGAAGGATTACCTCCATGACCCTTAGCAATTTTGGTTTGGAAGGTGAAATATAAGACCGATTATTGTAGCTAATATTTAGACCAACTTTACACCCAGGGTAGTGAAAGAATAATGAAAAAGAATTGAGAACCTGAAATATTGAAAATGCATTTGTACTTCTCCCTAATGAAATCTATTTATTCACAGGAAAGCAAAAAGAGGTTTTAAGAAAATTATCTCCCTTAAAATAAAAGCCTAAATTGCACACAGATTTGTCTTCCAATTTTTTCCAATACATTTCTGTCTCATAATTAAGAATAAAAGATTCACATTTTTATTAATTATTAATTTATAATTGGGCTAGGTTGGTAATCTATTTATATGTTTATTTTTTGGTCATTGCTTTCAACTACTCAAATGCTAGGAAAATGGTTAATTTTCAAGTAAGAAAATTCCTTTTTTTAATATTTTATTGTCAAATTGGTTTCCATATAACACCCAATGCTCTTCCCAACAAGTGCCCACCTCCATTACCACCCCACTTCTCCCTCCCACTCCCCCTCTGTTCCCATTTTCAGTATTCAATAGTCTTTCAGTTTTGTGTCCCTTTCTCTCCCCAACTCTTTCCCTCTTCCTCTCCCAATGGTCCTCCCTTAGGTTTCTCCTGTTAGACCTATGAGTGACAACATATGGTATCTTTCCTTCTCTGCCTGACTTATTTCACTCAGCATGACACCCTCGAGGTCCATCTACTTTTCTACAAATGGCCAGATTTCATTCTTTCTCATTGCTGTGTAATACTCCATTGTATAGATAAACCACATCTTCTTGATCCACTCATCAGATGATGGGCATTTAGGCTCTTTCCATGCTTTGGCTATTGTTGACAGTGCTGCTATGAACATTGGGGTACATGCATTAGCACTTCTGTATCCCTTGGGTAAATCCCTAGCAGGGCTATTGCTGGGTCATAGGGGAGTTCTACTGATAGTTTTTTGAGGAACCGCCATACTGTTTTCCAGAGCAGCTGCACCGGTTCGACAGACCAATATCCTTAATGAATACAGATGCAAAGATATTCAACAAGATACTAGCAAATCGAATTCAACAGCATATAGAAAAAATTATCCATCATGATAAAGTGAAATTCATTCCTGGGTTACAAGGCTGGTTCAATATTTGCAAAACCATCAATGTGATTCATCACATTAACAAAAGAAAAGATAAAAACCATATGATCCTGTTGATAGATGCAGAAAAAGCATTTGACAAAATACAGCACCCTTTCTTAATAAAAACCCTTGAGAAAGTTGGAATAGAAGAAACTTACTTAAACATTATAAAAGCAGTTTATGAAAAGCCCACAGCAAATGTCGTCCTCAATGGTGAAAAATTGAGAGCTTTCTCCCTGAGATCAGGAAATGACAGGGGTGTCCACTATAACCACTGTTGTTTAACAAAGAAAGACAATTTCTATACAGTTATAGTTTATATAACAGTGATATGTTTGTCCTTTAACTTCCTCTATTTCCTGTATTAATTCATATATACCACCTTCTTCTCTTGAGTAAAGAAATGGAATCAGCAAAGTAGAGCTAATTATTTTACATTAGTACATCAGATTTTAATTTCTCCTGAGTGTTCTCTCTGCTGTAAGTCAAAGTTTCAGAGGTCATTTTGTACAGAAGCAGACTCAGCAGGGAGATTTATCGAATCGCGTTTTTATTTATTTTATTTAGATGGAACTAGGTAGAAGGTTAACAGTCTCGTTTCCTTTCTTCAAGAACATAGGGACATAACATTGGCAAGGCTCTTTTGCAGTTAGGGCGGGTCTATGTCACTAGTATAGACAAAGTAATGTGAACAGACATGATAAAAAGTTTTTCTGGGGTGCCTGGGTGGCTCAGTAGGTGAAGCACCAAACTCTAGCTCAGATCATGATCTCATGGTTCTTGAGTTCAAGTCCCACATTGGTCAATGTAGAGCCTACTTGGGATTTTCTCTCTCCTCTCTCTCTATCTTTTCCCCTCTCTTTCTCTCTCTCTCTCTGCTGCTTACATGCTCTCTCTCTCTCTCTCTCTCTCTCTCTCTCAAAAATAAATTAATTAATTTAAAATAAGGAGATTATTTTTTCAAATTCTGGCCCTTGGAATCATTTTGTACACCTTGTGTCTATCCAAATACTGAAAACAAAGGGGTCCAAGATTGAGAAACTTCCCAGTGGAAGAAGCCTGGGTGCCTGAGTCACCCCTTGGAGGAGACCTTCCCAGAAGGCGGGTTTCAAGGTGAACAAGGAATAAAATTTAAATGCATTGTGTTATAGATGTAATAGGGGACTATTGATCAATAGCTAGAGAGAATTTCTCTAATAAACCATCCACTATGTGGCCCCTTTTCTAGGAGCTCTATATTTATTTACTCATGGAAAATACCTATCTAGTATCTGAGTCTGAAATCTATATTGTCTCTTGCTAAAAATATGAAATCAGTGTAAATAATTAGTACATTCATAAGATAGGATTTTGTTTCTTTCTATATAATTGTTATTAGTAGAGATCACAGTATTTTACAGTGTAAAATAAGAAATGATTACTTGTAGTCACATGAAAAGTTACTAAAACTAAGTTCTTGCTCTAATAAGCAAAGACTTCAAAAATACATTGGGGTCACAGATATCACTGAAATTAAGGAAATGTACTTTACATGAAGTGTATACTTGAATGGTTAATAGATGTGCAGACTTTAGTCTCTTTCATATTGTAACTTTGACCTAACTATGTTTTCCTTTTAAGGCATGATGCTATTAATTGACATGGTAGCATATTGTCAAATACTATCATATAATTAGCCAACTATATGAAGAATTAATACTGCTTTACTGACAAGTATAGATAGAATTGGTAAAAAATAGTATAATTTAATTATTAGTTAATATGAAAACATATAAGGCAAATTATCCATATTCTCTCTTCCAAAACACAATACACACATATATACCCTTTGTTGTTGACTGAAATTTTAATCAAATAAAATTGTATTAGCAAGAGAATTTCAAACTGAATTGTGGAGAAGCTATTGAAAATATTATATTTTTTTATTTTTCCATGAAACTGAGAGCTCGATGTGATCAGAATCTTTCTATTTATTTTTAAATAAAAATTGACATGAAAGGTAGCTATTTGGGTTTAAATAAGATACAATTGATTGAAGCCTTGTTTTTTCTCTTTTTTTTTTTTTTGAGAGATAGAGAGAGGACTGCGTGAGCAGGGGAGAGTCAGAGAGAGGGAGACACAGAATCAGAAGCAGGCCCCAGGCTCTGAGCAAAGAGTCAGCCCAGAGCCCAACGTAGGGCTCGAACCCATGAACTGTGAGATCATGACCTGAGCCGAAGCTGAATGCTTAACCAACTGGCCAACCCAGGCACCCCTCTCTGTTCTTGGAAAACACATTCTTTTGTTCTAACAGCAAAAGTGAACACAAATGTGTTTCATATGCTTATAACATTTTGACAAATTCATTATTTCAGTAAATAGTAATATTTTTAAAGATCTTATTTTATTGTGGGAAATACTGAGTCAAAATTCACCATATTGGAGCATTTAGGAGATAAATGGCGATGGATTACATTCTACTTCAAGCCAGGACCCTCTTATTCTCAGCCAATTCATTAGTCCTCATCTTTGTCTTCTTATTCTCTATCTATAGTAAACAGCGCTTTCAACTTGCAACTTTATTTAAATAACTTTGTATTCAAAACATGCACGATTTCTCTCCCCACCCCAAAACAAAAACAACAGACCACTTCACACTTCTCTCTCTGGCAGATTGATTGCATTCTGATGCCAAGAGTCTGATTTCAGAATTTAACCTTGATACACAAGGCATGACAATAACATTAAAAAAAAGGTTTCCATAGGTAGCTGTTGATTAAAGTGTTTCAACGAAAGGCATTCCAAACATGTTATTAGCAATGATAACTTTATGGGTTAGCTAAAACGTAATAAGGTCAATTCTGAAGTTTTCCTGAAGGCTTCTTATCCAAACACTAAGTAAGGACTTAAGTAAAAAAGTCAATAATCATAACATTAAACTATCAGAAGAATACCGAAGACAGAGTGGACATTAGAGCGGCCAGTACAGAGAGAAGCTAAGGATATGTGGAAAGAGGAGGGAGGAGGGAAAGAGGAAAGAGAATATGCAGGGAGACAGGGAGATGATAACGGAAAATGAGATTTAAGATAAAAAAGATTCTCCTTAGTGAGGGTTTTCAGAAATTCTTCCCACATGTTTTATGATGTTTGATCTTTATTCTTCTTTCTATGAGTCTTTGGTTAAAATCTACTTTATTATTGGTGGTTGCTTGGAATTCTATTGTTTCATTTTGGTTTGTTGTTACTGTTCAATTATTTTTATTTTTTAATTTTTATAGAATTTTTAATGTTTATTTATTTTTTGGGAGAGAGAGAAAGAGTGCGAGCAGTAGAGGGAGACACAGAATCCAAAGCAGACTCCAGGCTCTGATCTGTTAGCACAGAGCCTGACATGGGGCTCGAACTCACGGACTGCGAGATCATGGCCTGAACCAAAATCAGACACTCAACTGACTGAGCCACCCAAGTACCCCTATTTTTGTTATTTCTTAAATAAATTTTAATTAATTAATCTATTTATTTATTTATTTATTTATTTATTTTTGAGAGAGAGAGAGAGAGAGAAGTGAGAACATGAGTGGGGGAGGGGCTGAGAGAGAGGGAAGGAGAGAGAAAATCCCAAGCAGGCTCTGTGCTATCAGTTTAAGCCCATTGGGGGGCTCAGGCTCACAACCCGTGAGACCATGACACAAGCCAAAATCAAGAGTCAGATGCTTAACTGACTGAGTCCCCGAGGCAACCCTCAATATTTGCTATTTTTAATTGTGTTGGAGTTATTTGTGGTTTGCACTTGTCTCTAAGTGGAGGGCTTTTGGCTCAGGATGACCTAGGGATATTCACTATAATTAACTAATTTATTTAAATTAAGGGAGTAGAAGTTGCAGCAGCCATCTAACAAGTAATTTACAACTAAAACGAAACCTGGAAGTATTTCTGTGTGTAAGGAATATTATCCTGAGTTGTACCTGCAGCCGAATAATTTACTAGTCCTGTGATGGGATTAACCAATTCCCCCCTCCTCTCACTCTAACCCATTATCAAATTAGAATTTAAAGAACAAAGATAAATCACTGGATGCTCATTGCAAAATCCTTGTGCAATTAGAGGTTCAGACAAAGATAAAGCCAGAGGAATTTTCCTCTGAAGAAGAAAGTCTTTTTAATGAAAAAACATTCAGGTATCATTTACATTAAACATTATGAATAACAATGTTTGTTGAACACCAGACACTGCCGTAGGTGCTTATATTTGGCAGAGATCAAAACAAAGGCAGTTTTCCTGTCCTGAATGTTTTCTTCTATGTAGAGGATTACACACAATAAACAAATGCATAAATTAATAGCTTATAAACTAGATGAGGTAGATGAAGTAAGATACTGGGCAAAATTGACAATAAAGTTAGTTCTGAAATTCACAGAAACCCATGGAAATAAGAAAGGGAGCTGTGCACGCATGTGGAGAACGGCCAGTGTGAACAACATAACAGCTAGAGGCTAGCATATGCTGAGAACATCAAGGAGTATAAGGTCACTGGATCATAGAGAACAGTAGCATGCTGATGTGAGGCGAGGAAAGAGGCAGATCATGCACTCCAGACTCAGGGCTTTCATACTCAGTGACAGACAGGGTTGTAAAGAGGAGAGTGAGGTGGAGGGGGTTTGAGACTAAGAAGAACTGTTCTGACTCAAACGGCCTGGAGGAGGGCAGCTGTAAGCGGGGGTGAGTAGGAACTACTGCAAGGGTCAAGTTCAGACATGATGATGGTGTTAAGTAGTTAATGAGATGGCATGTTTTGCTTTTTCTTTTTTAATTGTTTTTCAATGTTAATTTATTTTTGAGGGACAGAGAGAGACAGAGTGTGAGTGGGGCTGGGGCAGAGAGAGAGGGAGGCACAGAATCCAAAGCAGACTCCAGGCTCTGAGCTGTCAGCACAGAGCCCAACATGGGGCTTGGGCCCATGAACCATGAGATCATGACCTGAGCCGAAGTCAGACATCTAATCGACTGACCCACCAGGAGCCCGGACATCATATGTTTTGTTTTAGGGACTACAGCATTTGCTGATGGACTGGCACAGAGGGCTTGAGAGAAAGTGATCACTGGACCAAAACAGCAGACTTTTCAGAAAGCATTGCCACTTGCTGAGAGGGACAAGGCTAAAGGAGAAGCAAATTCCATGAGATTAGAGTGATGTGTGTGTGTGTGTGTGTGTGTGTGTGTGTGTGTGTGTGTGTGTGTGATCCCCATTATACACCATGTTAGAGAGTGTGGGTTGGATATTACAAAAGAATCTAGTTTTACAGAGAAGATTGGACACTCACAGCTTAAAGAGGGCATACAAATATTTTGTAAGTCCATATGAGATCACTCCAGATAATGGTAGATTAAGACAAATTCTGAATCTGTAACCCAGAAACCCCATAATGTTCACATTTGAGAAAATGAGGGGGGGAAAGCACACACAATTGAGAAGAGATGTCTAGTGGGACAGAAGAGGAAAAGAGTTTTGTTCTGGAAGCATGGAAAAGTCCAGAAAACTGTAGCAAGTCACTACCTTTTTTTTTTCTCACAAAGATACAAAAAACCTAAATAGGATTTACCTAAGAAGTTTGAACAGGAGAGACCTAATGGAGAACCAGGGGGAGCAGAGGAGGGAGAGAGAGTTGGGGAGAGAGAGGGATGCAAAACTTGAGAGACTATTGAATGCTGAGAATGAACTGAGGGTTGAGGGGGAAGGGGGAGGGGGGAAGAGAGGTGGTGGTGATGGTGGAGGGCACTTGAGGGGAAGAGCACTGGGTGTTGTATGGAAAACAATTTGACAATAAAATATTATGGGAAAAAAAAAGAAGTTTGAGTAAACACTTTTTAAGAGTAGGACAAAAAAATCAGGTGAAGTATGATTTCTCATGTGAGTATAGATTCTAAATTCTTCAAAAGCAAATTGACATCCCTGATGGCAGGCTGTGTCAGCCCTTAGGGAACTTAGGAGGACACAGCGGTCCTCACTGGGAAGGAGAACTGGGATCCAAGTGGCTCCCCAGCCCCCTTCTCCTCCTCCCTCTCCTTATATGAAGCACCACAATCCTCCCCTCAGCCTCAAACCTGCAACAACCTAAAAGTATGAAAAACCCATTAGGTTTACTAAGGAACAGAGCTGTAGCATGGCAGAAGGGGCAGTGGTCTATTGCATTCTGGGGGAGTTATGGGATCTCTACAACAAGAAAGTTATGGAGTCTGAGAATTGAAAGGAAATAAGGAATATTGTAGAATCAGAGACAAGGAATCATCCAGGTGTTACACCATGTATAAACATGTAAATTATGAGGCTTTGTACTCTTATAAACCTCCATTGATACGTTGATCTAAGGGAGAGAAAAGTGATGCTCCTGAATTAAGTGGTTGAATCCTATTTAAATCATGGCCAAACATAGCTTATTCCCTTATAGATTCTTTAGTGAAAGATTAGTGGTGGGATCTCAAAGCCTAAGAGTCTTGGGGAAAATTTCCTCCAACCTTCCCATCCTCTCCCAGTACTGACTGCAGTAAGTAGTATTCTATCTTCACAACAAGGGAAAATAATGGATTTGTCTCAAAGACTACTACTGATTAATTTTCATAAATTCTGGGCCCCAGTGAAGATATCCAGCATTTTCTTTACTTTTTTAAATTTTTAAAAATGTTTTTTAATTTATATTTGAGAGAGAGAGAGATAGTACGAGCAGGGGAGGGTCAGAAAGAGGAGGAGA
This sequence comes from Suricata suricatta, assembly GCF_006229205.1. Classification (NCBI taxonomy): domain Eukaryota; kingdom Metazoa; phylum Chordata; class Mammalia; order Carnivora; family Herpestidae; genus Suricata; species Suricata suricatta. The sequence continues at coordinate 132,499,446 of NC_043705.1, read as the reverse complement.
CACAGCATCTGAAGACAGGCTCCAGGCTCTGAGCTAGCCGTCAGTATACAGCCTGACGTGGGGCCTGAATCCACAAACTGCCATGAGATCATGACCTGAGCCGAAGCTGGACGCCCCAGATACCCAGCATTTTCAATGTGCTCACTGAATCCTTCCAGAAATTTCAGGATGTATACTTTGCCCTGATAGCTAAATCTGGGAGTCCTCATCTCCCACCATTTCTGCATCACAGTTAAACTGTTAATTTTAAATAGAATGATAATATATCAGAAAATGGGAAGAGATTTTACATGTTGCTAATAACAGTACATTTAACCAATTTCATTTTTCTAAACACTCTTCTAATATCCCATGAAATTTATGATTGCCTGAAACTTAGCAGAGAAGTGGCAAAAATAAAACAAAACAACTTTACATTAATCATGATGTGACAATGAAAGAAGAAAATGATGTCTGCACCTATAAATATGGAGAACAGGCTGACGGTTGCCAGAGAAAGGAAGGGTGGATGATGGACAAAATATTGAAGGAGAGCAAGAGATACAAGCCTCCAGTATGGAATGAATAAATCATGAGGATAAGAGGCATAGAGTAGGGAATATAGTCAATTATATTGTTATAGTGTCCTATGGTGATGAATCCTTACTCCCCTTGTGATGAGAATAGCGTAATGTATAGAGATGTTGAAGCATCATGTTATACACCAGACACTAATATAACACTGAGCGTCAACTATAGTCAAATAAAAAAAATAATTTAAAAGGTAAAAAATAATAAAATAAAATAAAATAATAAAGTAAAATAAAATAAAATAGTGGTGACTGGGTGGCACAGTCAGTTAAGCATCCAACTCTTGATCTCCACTCTGGTCATGATCTCTCAGTTCCTGGGTTGGAACTCCATGCCGGGCTCTGTGCTGATGCTGCAGAACTGCTTGTGATTCTGTGTCTTTTTTCTTCCCCTCCCCTGCCTGTGCTTGCTCTCTCTCTTTCTCTCTCTCAAAATAAATAAATTTTAAAAATACTTAAAATAAAATAAAATAAAATAAAGCATAATAAAAGATAATGATGTCTGCATTTCAGTGAAAACCACATTTGGAAACTGGAATTTAAAGAGGGAATAAGTTGGGATGCCTGGGTGGCTCAGTGGGTTAAGCATCCAACTCCAACTCAGGTCATGATCTCGTGGTCCATGAGTTCCAGCGTCACATAGGGCTCTGAGGGGCTCTATGCTGACAGCTCAGAGCCTGTAGCCTGCTTCAGATTCTGTGTCTTCCTCCTTCTCTGCCCCTCCCCCGCTCATTCTCTGTTTCTCAAAAATAAATAAGCGTTAAAAATTAAAAAAAAGAGGAAATAAGTTGTTTTTGCTATAGAACTTATAAAAAAACAGAAACAAACAAAAACAAAAACACACACAAAAAACCCAAAAATCGTAAGTGGCAGTGAAATTAGTAACTTTTGCAGAAAGTTATAAAGTTATAGCTGTGGCTCTGTTTATAAGAATAGAAAACTTTAAAAAATATATTTAACCATTATTAAATTGTGCCTAAAAATAAAACTATTTAAGCATGTCTAAATTTTACTAGGGTTATAATTTCAAAGAAAAAATAAAAATAAAAATAATGAGTGATTTCTTTGTATGGTACCTTTGAGAGGATTTGATTCGATTTGTTTTCAATGTTATCATTTAATCAAATGTGCTTTATATTTAAATTCATATCCATAATATTTAAGCATAACTAACAATTATTTTATACTCATATCTACCTCTAAAGCCACCAGTTCACACTTCTTCCAAATACACTTGTTAATAAAAAGCACAAAAATATTTACAAATGCTATAAATCAAGGAAAAGTTGTAATTTGATTTGATCTCATTAAAAAATTAGTTTGGATTGATAAGCAAGTTATAACAAGATAAATGAAATATAACTAATTTCCCTTCAATTACTTCTGAAAAGCAACTTCATTTAAAAGCCAACGGTGGAAAATGTGCTTCGTCTTAGTGGGATTTTATTGATTACTTGTTACTTCTGCCAGTCAAATCTGACCTTTATAACACACTATTTCTTTAGATCTAGTGGAGATAAATTGAGTGCACTGATTCTAAATTGAAGATCTATTAAGTAATAAGTAGGATGTAGTTTTATAACCACCTTCACATTATAAACAAAGTTTACCACGAGATCAAAACATGTTGACTTAGAAAAAGTGAATGCAAATCAAATGAGATTTTAGAAATTCAGTGAACAGAATTATAAGGTGGAATGCTATAAAGGATTTTTAAATATTTCTAATTTCCTTTGATTAACTGGTGATTATGCTGTGGAATAAACATCCAACAACAGTTTTAAGGCATTTCATGAAATTCTTAAAACTATTTCTGGTTTAATAGAAAACAATCTTTAGGACATAGGTATTTCAATTTCTTTAAAGAATAACTGGAGCAATCGCCATTTTTCCCTGCTGCTCTTTGATTTTAATTTGCTATTATAAGTGAATGAAAATAAATGCACCTCCTCTGATGTCAAGAATGAGGCCACAGAGGGTGTGTGGAGGGGGTGGGGAGAGTATGTTAATACACTGCTCTAATTCCTCTGTAATCCTACTTCATTATTTTATGCAAATAATTCCCATAAAGGATCAACTTATTAAGAAGTATTAGAATAAATGAATGTCATTGGTATCGGGTATTATGTCAGCAAGTTGAAAAAGTACACTACATTAAAAAACTGAATCATAGGAAACTTCCTCAAGTTTGTTTTTCAATTGTATTAAAAAAAAAACAATCTTGAGAGACTAAAACATCTATGTGATGGTATTCAAGGTTTTGTCCAAATCACAACTTTTTCAAAATACGAACAGAAAGGTCCACATCAAATGCTATAGAAGTGTCTATTAATATCTATTCTTCAAATGGAATTTCTAACAATTATAAAGAGATACTATGATTATAGGTAGATTATTTTTAAATATTGAAATCTCACTTTTTAAAGTAGTTTCTATGAAATAGTTACTAAGTGTACCTATTGTAATTATATAATTTTAACTGTATTTGGAAACTTCAACTAATCCCAGGTCAACTTTAGACTGTACTCCAAAAGATTTAGTATATCATTCAAGGCCTCTGCGTATGTCTCAAAAAGCATCTTCTACAATTTGCAAATAGCCCCATCATATTGATTAATATATAGTGTAAAAATATAAGTAAAAAATAAAAAGCTATAAATAGAAAGCTTCTCTATCTGTACACATGTATTTCTCCCTGGCAGAAATAACATTTCCTCTATTCCCATTTGTCCACTATCCCAGTGTATAACAATTACGTGTTTTGGAATAATAATTTTCCCCTTTCACATCCTAAACCTGTAACTTATATTTGTTGAATGAACAAATCAATCAACAAATGATCAGTGGAGGTTTTTAACGTATTGCCTACAAGTATTTCTCAGAGTTGTGCTCTACATAATGAGCTCATAATGTTTCAGTTTGAAGTTGGAGATGATCAGATTTGTCCTCTCCCATTCATTGTACATAGCCTCTCATTTCTGATGATGTAAACTTTTCTGGCAGAGTCCAGGAAGACCTGAAGCACTAGATTGTATGTTGGACTGATCTATTAATTAGGAAGAAGTTGCCTTTGCTGAAATCACTTCACCTTTACGTCTATTCCCCTCTGGAACAAAATTTTAGATAAGCTTTTGTATCCTGTTCCACTGTTTGACACATGGATATCTCCTTTCTATAAATCCAGGCCCTTCTTAAACATATCTTAAACACTTCTGTGACAGGTTTTTGTTCACATTGTCCATCCACTCAGCAACTGAATTTAAGACTTCCTTAACGTACTTAAAATACTTTTAACTATACTCACAATATAAGTATCTGATAATATGTCTCATCTGTCTTACTTTGTTTGGGCTCTTACAAAGCTCCAGAGATATACTCCATATATGTGATAAATCTATCTATCTATCATCTATCTATCTATCTATCTATCTATCTATCTATCTATCTATCTATCTATCATCCATCGTGTATATATATTTATTGAAAGAACTAATGAATGAATGAATGCATGAATGAATGGCACAAAACCAGAGAGAAAATGTACAGTAATTTTAAGGAGAAGAAAATATATTGACTTTTCCAGGGCAAAGGACATGTAAACTTAGGTTAATTTACAGTAAGCCAAAGCATGCTCTTTAAATGTATATTCATTCTTTCCCTAAATAGGTATTTCACAATTACTATTATGCTAAGCACTGAGCTAAATGATGGGGATTAAAGCAAAGCAAGAAGCCCACGTGATGTGGGAAAATACAGTTATTGATCACCGAATCACAATGTGGGAACATATATATTTCATTCATTACTGCAGCACAAGTGCATATAGTTGTAGTACTACCAATGCACGATACTCAGGTCTTCTTGGGCAGGATCTGTGTGTGTGTGTGTGTGTGTGTGTGTGTGTGTGTGTGTTTTCTGACTATTGCACATAAGAGAGAATAATCTGAATGGTATTAATATACCCTAATTATTCTCAAAAAATGGATCACCTCTAGCCAATTATAAACAAAGAGTTTTCAACTGAAGAGAGCATATTTTATTTAACACCTTTGCAATAATTATTTCTTGCTTTTCCTTGGATTGCACCATTCAATACTGAAACAATCATTATTTGCCTCTTGTATTGATTGTCTCCCTTAACTGCCACTGATACAGCAAATTTGGATTTTCATATTATGAAAATTATTTCAAATTCCTGTTGGGTGTCACTGCCCACCAAACAAATAGGTAGCTGATATGTCAATCACAAGAGTTTTCTGAACAGCTACATTGTGCATTCATGAATGGAACTCTGGAAACACAACCTCCACAACCTAATTTAAAATGTAAAGTCAACTGGGAATTTTTAATGTTTTATGTGTGGAAAGCATACTGTATTTACAAGAAGCAAACATCATTTATTCGCGCAATTCTGATATTCTCCCAGGTCTTTATAATACTTCCAAAAGCATATATTTGCACAAAAATTAACTACAACTTGATTTAATTTGTAAATTATTTTGAAATTTTTCTCAAGAGTTTCCAATTCATCAATGCTTTAGGAGGAGATTAAATAAAATACAATAAACTCACAGAACTTCTGCATATGCGTTTGCTAGTTAAAGTGTAAATTCATGATTTCAGCTGCTTTTTAATTAAAGCTTGTTTTGTTGAAAACTATGTGAGCCCACAATGTTTGTTACTATTTGTATTAGTACAGTAGATATTAAACACTCTTATAGGAAATAGCAAAATGTTTCCTCCTCACACAGAAAGATGAAAATGGGGAATGAAGCAGGTGCAAGGCACAACCAGATGGAAATTATCACCCATTAGCTAGCAATCAGCATCCTAGAAGAAAAGACTTTAAAAACATGAAAAGCCACAGTTTTCTCTTCCTGCAACATGAGGCTAATATTGCACTCCTGAGCTTAAATACACATCTCAGCAGGTCTCCAGCTAAGAGAGGAAAATTCTGATGATCATACAGAAAACAGAATCATTGAAAAGTTCATGCTGAATAGCAAGGCTAAATTTCTCCACCTACTAAGCTGATGGAGAATGTTCTGGAAAGTGAAATGAGCTCAAAGATTCAAAATCAAACAACAAAACTGAAGGTTCAAAAATGTTTTGCTACCATTGATTCTATTGTGGTGTATCCTATACTTATTATAAACCCTAAATCCAAGTTGGAAATAGGGTCCATCACCATTACTGTAATTTCAGTGTCAATGGAAAGCTTAGAAATGCCATTGTTTATTCCTTACCCCTCTCACAATAAAGATTGGAGAGAAAAAAATATGTAAAAAAGCACACATGGAAAGAGTGAAATAATTTTTTGTGTTCTTCTCCAGATTCTAAAATATGCTCTACACAATTCTGCTCCACGTGTTGCTGGTTTTACAGCCTCAGGGAACAGTATCCATAAATACGCACCTTTGGCATCAGCAAATATAACACCTGCACTCTGCTGCTTTATTTTTTTAATGTTTTTTATTTATTTATTTATTTATTTATTTATTTATTTATTTATTTAGAGAGAGTGAGAGAGAGCATTAGCAGGGGAGGTTATAGAGAGAGGGAGACACAGGATCGGAAGGAGGCTCCAGGCTCTGCGCTGTCAGCAAAGAGCCTGACAAGGGGCTTAAACTCACAAACCTGGAGATCATGACCTGAGCCGAAGTCAGACTCTTAACCGAATGAGTCACCCAGGCATCCCTATACTCTGATGCTTTAAACTGAGTCATTAAATGTATGACTTTGAAAGTATAAGAAATCACTTTTCTTTAGCCTGCCTTGCTGTTTCTCTGTGGCTCTTTGTGAAGAATTTGAAGAATATGCAAATCATATTCATGGAATGATATAGATTCCTCAGTAATGGTCTGCAAATGTCATATTTCATTGAATATCATCAAGCATTCAATAAAAAAGAACAGATGCTTCATCTAAATATTAAAAAACTATTAATTCCTAAAATCAAGAGAATTTTTGAGTTCCAGAGATGTGTTCATTTGATAGCCACAGTTTCTTTATGTCACTGCTTCGTATTGAATTGGCACTTGCTTAATAATAAATTATCATTTAAATGCCTTGATTTATACTGAGGTTCACTAAATTAATTCCCATAGAGGATTTGTCTTTATTACCACTGTTTTAAAAGGTTCTAGTGAAGATATGAAATGGTATCACATATAAGTTATATACCAAATGCAAACATTAGATGATTTTCAAAGCAGCGTATGTCTTGTGGGAATATTAACATATTTCTCTCATCCCACATGAATAGAAGATATTTATTTCCTATAACATGTCTGAAATGGGATTTAGTCTTATAAACGTATTTAAAGTATTTAAATGTGGGAATCATTACATATACTACTCTCCAATCATTACAGACTATTTTATATATTCTTTAATATTACAGTTATGAGCTATTGAAATGTAACAATAATTAAGTTTAATAACACCTATATATGTGCTTACGTATTGAAATAACAAACCACATTTTTCATTCGTATTTATTTTCATATGTTTAAATACGTTGAAATATTTTATTTTACAAAGTATATAGGTACAGCAACCCATTGTACTAGCACAAAATAGGTGAGAATAATAAGGATTATACATGGAATACATGTATATAAGGAATATACTTGCATAAAGAATAGATGCGGTTGGTAGAGTGGACCAAGAGGCATCAAGGACGGAGATAATGCTCCCCAGATCTCCTCTGCGAGGAAGGTAATTGATCAATAGCTCCAGCTAGAGCACCCTGAAATCTACCCCCATTAGAATGCTGGGGGACATATTTTCTGTGGCTGCTTCCAACTGATTCTTGAAAACAACAGAAATACGAAGACAGGCCTGTCTGTGAGGGAAGGGAAACTCGGGCTCCTGATCACTTTGTTGAAACTTAGTCTGGCTTTTCTTTCCTCTCTCTTCCACAGTTTCCACTTGTATCCCAGATGGATGACTCTCCCTCCAACCTCCTTTCCTCCTCATTTTCTCTCATAGGCATTCCCCCACCGTCTCCCCCAACAAGCCCCTAAAATCTTCTACATGACTAATCCCATCTTTTGGTCTGCTTCTTAGCAATCTAGACTACCACAGATATGTTGGGAAGAACTATCTCAAAGTGAAGTGTTCGCATTGTGTTTTGTGCTCACCTGTATGTCCAGGTCCATGCAAGTTATTGGGCTACATTCGCACTGCTCCCTCAGGAAGTTCACAGGCCAACAGTGAACATTAGAAAAAGATCATATTTAACCTTCTAGTTGTGATAACTATGAGAAGAGCCATACATTTTTATGTAATTAACAACATCCATCCATTTAAACATAGATGCGTACTTAAGCATTGTTTTATGTGGAAGCATGAAATACAAGGCATATACTCTTTCTGAGAGGGCAAACCAGTGTTGTTGGGAAGAAATGTCCAGAAAACCAACAGTTCTACCAAAGTAATAGAAAGGTTTTGAAGGAGAAGAGGAAAGAAAGATCCACTTTGATAAAGAAGAAGTTTTGTTTCCTGAAAAGGCACATTTGTATTTTTGTGACTTGATCCGTAGGAAATGGGTAAGATAGAGTATTTTAAATTGACATAAAAAAATAGAGGACAAGCACAGCAAGTGTTTCCATTTATACCTGAGTGACTTAGTTGGTTGAGCGTCCGACTTTGGCTCAGGTCATGATCTCACAGTTCATGAGTTCAAGCCCAGCTTTGGGCTCTGTGCTGACAGCTCAGAGCCTGGAGCCTGCTTTGGATTTTGTGCTTCCCTCTCTCTCTCTGCTCCTCCCCTGCTCATGCTCACTCGCTCTCTCTCTCTCTTTCTCAAAAATGAATAAATATTAAAAATTTAAAAAAATATAGAAGCCAAATTTAACGAAAACAGGGACTCTAACTCAGTGACATCTCATACAATCATCAGTAAAAATCACCTTGAATACCAATCTCCTTAGTGAAAAATTCATTTTCTGTGAGGATTAGAGGAGCTCATATTCAGAAAAATTCCTAAATCCTTCTCCTCTTATAGGGCTCAGATGTACCTATACCTTTAACTCTTTCTATGCCCGCCTAATTCTACAATAAGATGCATTTGAATTAGGTTCATATCTTAGCAAAAAAAGTGAAAACTCAAGTTGCATTTTGGTCAAAAAGTATAGAATTCAAGATCTGTGGAGGCAGAGTTTTCTGTCAGTTTTGTTTGCTGATATATCCCAAGTCCCGGGGTACTGTTTGCCACAGAGGTGGTACTAAGTGGACACATACTGGCATAATAGAAAAACAAAGAGAAGTCCTTGAAGCAGAAGTCCTTGGAGCCTACCTCGTACCTCACAAAATCTAGCACACAACATAAGGAAAAGGCTTTATTATATTTGAAATATGAGAGAGAGAATTCCATGTGCAATGGTGTCTGTATTAATACCAGGTGGCTAATGTACATATTTGGAGGTTTGTGGCAGTTTTCTTTTTTCTTTTTTCTTTTTTTTGAAAGACAGAATGAGACAGTGTGAGCGGGGAAGGGTCAGAGAGAGAGGGAGACACAGAATCCGAAGCAGGTTCCAGGCTCTGAGCTAGCTGTCAGCACAGAGCCCAAAGCAGGGCTTGAACCCATGAACCATGAGATCATGACCTGAGCCGAAGCCTGACGCTTAACTGACTGAGCCACCCAGGTGCCTCATTGTGGCAGTTTTCAAAACAAAAACACTGGGGCTACAAATTGGGTTCACAAAGAGGAATATGGTTTGTAATCTACTATCTATTACCTACATGCTATTAAGGGAGATGTTATGAATTCAGTCTTGGCAAGTATAAAAATAAAGGCCATACATAAAATAGATAAGAATTCTCTACCCCTACTATGCCTTCATACAACACAGGAATGTATTAGACATTTTTTTAAATTTGTTTGCTATGAAGAGGAAAATTGTGGTTCAGGAAGAACCCAAAGAGTAAATATAACTAAAAATGATATATTTGATTCAACTATACAATTCTATATGTGTATATTACTATATATGTACATATACATATACAGTACATTATATAGTATACATACATATATACATATATTATACACATTATAGATACACACACATATATAGTTGTGTTTCGTAAAGTTGTGTTTAAAAACCTTAACTTTTTTAGAGTTTATTTATTTTTGAGAGGGAGAGAGAGACAGAGTTTGAGTGAGGGGCAAGGTAGAGAGAGAGGGAGACACAGAATCTGAAGCAGGCTCCAGCCTCTGAGCTGTCGGCACTGAGCCCAATGCAAACCTCGAACCCGTGACAGCATGATCATGACCTGAGCTGACATCAGACACTTAACTGACTGAGCCACCCAAGCACCTCTGTGTTGAAAACCTTTTAAGCTTTTTAGGTAATTTGTTTTCTACATCATGTTTTCTTTGAAATAATAGTTTCATAGATTATAGTATATTCATTTTATATATAAAATATATGTTTTAGTTTTGGGTTGCTTTATTTCTCAATTTGATTTTTGCACTTTCAAAATTTATTTGAAAGAAACAAATATAAAAGTATGTTTTCAGGGCACCTGGACAGCTCAGTCAGTAATGTGTCGACTCCAAATTCCAGCACAAGTTGTAATCTCATAGTTTGGGGGATTGAGCCCCACATTGGGCTCTGCACTGACAGTGCAGAACCCACTTGGGATTCTCTCTCCCCCTTTCCCTCTGTCTCTACCCTGCTTGTGCAAGCTCTCCCTCTGTCTAAACAAATAAATAAATAAATGTATGTTTTGAAAAATGTTTTTCATAGTTTATATAGTCTTATTTTATAATTACAGTGTTTTCATTAAAAGTCTCATTAGAGACCTTTCTTTAGATGAGAAAGATTGTTGCATGAACACATATCCCAGGCGTGTGTATATGTGTGTGTGTGCATATGTGCATGCGTGTGTGTGTGTGTGTGTGTGTGTGTGTGTGTGTATGTTTAGTCTACAAGATCAATCATCACTTCTTTTGTTGGGACAGAAACTTCTCATTGAACATATTACTGGATTCACCATTCAAAGAGCACTCCAGTTGATCACCTTAATTTTCTTTCATCCCTGAGGACTTCTTGCTGCTACTCAATCTTGATACCACAGCTGCTTTGTAAGACACCCTCTTCCTATGCTTTTCCAATGGCTGTGGCCCAAATCAGATGTGACATTGCCACTCTGTTCTGAAAGTGCTTTATGGAGTTTCATTCTTTTCCCTAGGAGAATGAACTGTCCTCACCTCCCCTAAATGACGGTGGTCTCTAAGAGTCTTCCTCTAGATCAGGTACAATCCGCTCTCTTCTTCCCAACAGGCACTCCTAGAAGGACATTTCAGTATCACTCTATTTACCCCAGTAAAAGTCTTCTTCCAGTAAAGTCACGTCTAGGTCTGTTTCTAACAGCTTTTTAATTTTTTTCTGAGCTCTGATGATAATAACTCATATCTATATTGATAGTAACTCAACTGTTGATCTCACAAGGATGTTGTGAAAACTTAAAAAATAAAAGATGATATGACAGAAAGCTTATTGAAGACAATATACAAAGACACAGTGTTCTTATTCTTAAGAAAACCTGGCTAAAATGTCTCTAAACTACAAAGGAATTCTTCTATCAGAAGAGAGATACACATGATGAAAGTTTAAAATAGAGTTTCTCTATGCTATGTAAAATATATCAGTCTTAAACCATCCAAATATGGGCTACCACTGAGCTTATTTTTACAGTACTGCAGTGTTCTTATGTGTCTCTTCAGTATGAATCAATATATAGACCATCATAAATTGATAAATTATGCCTTTTGAAACAACTAAAGGGGGAATTTATTGTCCATGCACTTCTCTATCTCTAACACAAATCAAAATATTTTACTTACAGGAACAGAACTCTGATTACAGTCAGCTTATCACCTTAGTATCATTTAAAAACAAAATGCAAGTTTTCAAGTAGTGATATAACAGAAATAGTATTGCCAATTTTCTAAATGATTGCTCTGACATTAATATATTGACTTAAAGAGAAGTTAAGAAAAAATGTAAAAGCTTATAAAGTAAATATTAAGGATTTTTAAAGATTGATTCGACACAGTAGTATTTTTCCCCTGGACCACCATATTCAATGCAATAAAGTAGATACTTTTCAGGATGCTTATCCAACACATGACCATTAATTCTATTTTCAGAATTGATCTTGTGGAAGGGAAGGAGTCTTGTAGTCATGATTGAAGACAATCACCATGTCATAGGACAAGAATGGACTTTGGAAATGTTGAAACAAGACCCTCAATAGTGAAAATGTGAATTAAAAAAATTAATGTTTATTTGTTTTTGAGACAGAGAGACAGGTCATGAGCAGGGGAGGGACAGAGAGAGAGAGAGAGAGGGAGACACAGAATCTGAAGCAGGCTCCAGCCTCTGAGCTGCCAGCACAGGGCTCAACGTGGGGCTTTAACCCATGGACCATGAGATCATGACCTGAGCCAAAGTCAATGTTTAGCCAACTGAGCCACCCAAGTGCCACAAAAATGTAAATATTTGAATTTGGGATTCAGAAACAGTTCCTGAATGTGTCTTGAAGTGTATGTCATATGAAAATGAACAACTGTTATACAGCCTTGATCCAATATGTGTATAAAGGACTAGAAGATGTTGGTTTCTACACACACACACACACACACACACACACACACACACACACGGTAAGAGACAGAAACATAGATCAAACTAATGAGAAAGTTGCACCAGCAGGTTTTTTGTTTGTTTGTTTAGCTCTTCCTATATTTTCTTCTTGAGTTATCTATGGCTCTCCTCATCTGGGATCAAAATTGAAGGGGCTGAACCAAACTGAGATATCCTGGTCTCACTTAAGGTAGAAGTAGAAAGATTCCAACCATTACACTTTTTCAAGTTTCTGCTCATAAAAGTCATAAGCCACATTTTTTTGACCAAAGAAATTTATATGACCAAACTTCTATTAAACCTCACCCAATATTCCTTGTATATAATGTATAGTTTCCTTATTAATTCACTCTAATTGGATTCACTCTAATTGGATTCATGCAGTATATTAATTTGACTTGTGTCAGTTATAATTAGTGGAATATAACTTGAGATATAAAGTATGATGTGTGATATTGTTGCATTGGAGGGAGGAGGGATCATAGAACCCAGGAACAGAATTTCAGCAGACCCCAGAAAGAAACTGGGAAGAGTAATATGAACCTCACTGGGTGTATTAGTTTGTTATGATGACTGTTAAAATTTTCCATCAACATGGTGGTTTAAAAACAGAAATTTATTCTCTTAGACTCTGGAGGTCATAAATCTGAAATTGTTATCATTGGTCTGAAACTGAGGTATTGGCAGGGTCATACTCCCTCTGGAAATTCTAGAAGAGAATCTGTCCCTTACCTCTTCTGGCTTCTGATGGCTGCCAGCATTCCTTGGCTTATGACAGCTCAACTTCAAGCCAGCTTCTTCAAGTCTCTGTTCCCATTCCCTTCCCATCTGTGTGTGTACAATCTTACCTCTCTCCCGTTCCTGTAGTTACATATGATTACATTTAGGACACAACTGTATTATGCAGAATAATCTATCCATCTCAATATCTTTAACTTAATCATACCTGCAAAGATTCCCCCTTTCCTGTTTCTTTTTTCCATATGAGACAGCATTCTAGGGGTGAGGATGAGAATGTATTTTGGGAGACAAATGCAAAATATTATCCAAAGTTTAATGGTAGAAAGATAGTTAAATTATTAACAATATCTCACAGAATATACAATGCTTTAAAATATATATGCTTTAAAATTATTTAAATATATAATTATATATTATATAATATATATGATGTATATTACCATATATTATATAATGTATAATTTAAAATTATACATATGTTTTAAAAATTATAAATCATACAATTATAATTGTATACTAGGTAAACAATACATTTTTGGATGAGTCCCAAAGGATCAGGGATAAATGATATATATTTTTGTGTAATCTCTACACCTAATGTGGGGTTCAGATTTACAACCTCAAAATCAAGTGTCACATGGTCTTCTGACTCTACCAGTCATTTATCCCAGGAATAAATGATATTTCAGGTGGCTCTTGAGAAATTACAAGAATATAGAGAGTTAGTCTTTGTGGAAAACATATTGGGAAATAGATTCTGTGGGAATGACCTTCCTGTTATTGATTGTGCATGGGAAATGCAAGTAACACATTTTGGCAACATCTTAAACATCTACATGAAAATACTTGAATATAATCCATGAAAGTAATAGTTATCTAGGCAAACAGAACTAGTAGTGTGTGTGTGTGTGTGTGTGTGTGTGTGTGTGTGTGTGTGTGTGTAGAAAGAGAGAAAGAGAATGGGAGAGAGATTTTTTTTTAAAGATTGAATTCTGCAATTTTGGGGGCTCTAAGTCTGAAATCTATGGGACAGGATAACAAGATACAGACTCAGGGTAGGGGTGAAAATCAGTCTATAAGCAGAATTTTCTCTTCCTCAGGGAAACTCGGTTTTTGTTATTGTTGATTTGTTTTTGCATATGATTCTCCTAAGTTTCTTTAAAGATGAGAATAGTTACACCAATACTATGGAAATTAATCTGCTTTACTCAAAAACTACAGATTTAAATATTAATCTTATCAAAAAATTCCCTTCATGGTAGCCACTGAAGGAAATATCTAGACACCATAGCCTACTCACACTGACCCATGAAATTAGCCATTACATGTAGACTGTGCTGAACTTCTACTCAATGGAATAGTTGAGAGCCATGAATATTTTTGAGTGGGCAGGTCCATGATCAGAGAGATTCAGAAAAAATAGTTAATTGGTGAGCATCAAGAAATTTTTAGTGAAAATTCTGTTATCTTCTTTTACCTCTATGTCTTCTTTCTTAGCCAATCTAACCTCAGTGTAAATGATAACTTTATATTCTTATTAAAGACTTATATTTGCAATATTATTTTATTATATCATGTTATTATATAACATTCTATAATATGTTATTCTTAATATTCTCATAGCATATGAATTATCATTTTTTATGTTTTTAAATATTTTATTTTTTTTATTTATTTTTGAGAGACAGAGAGAAACAGCGCGATCAGGGGAGGGTCAGAGAGAGAGGGAGACACAGAATCTGAAGACAGGCTCCAGGATCTGAGCTAGCAATCAGCACAGAGCTGGACGCAGGGCTTGAACCCACTAACCTCGAGATCATGACCTGAACCAAAGCCGGACGCTTAACCGACTGAGACACTCAGGCGCCCCATCATTTTTTTCATTTTTAATCAGATTTTAAAATGTATAATATATACTTATTTAAGTAAGTCTACTTTTATTTTTTTAATAGTTTATTGTCAAATTGGTTTCCATACAACACCCAGTGCTCTTCCCCACAAGTGCCCCCCTCCATCACCACCACCTCTTTTCCCCCTTCCCCCTTCCCCTTCAACCCTCAGTTCCTTTTCAGTATTCAATAGTCTCTCAGGTTTTGCATCCCTCTCTCTCCCCGACCTTCTTTCCCCCTTCCCCTCCCCCTGGTCCTCCATTAGGTTTCTCCTGTTCTGCTGTTAGACCTATGAGTGCAAACATATAGTATCTGTCCTTCTCCACCTGACTTATTTCGCTTAGCATGATACCCTCGAGGTCCATCCACTTTCCTACAAATGGCCAGATTTCATTCTTTCTCATTGCCATGTAATACGCCATTGTGTGTGTGTGTGTAT
>NC_043705.1:132451423-132484048 GCF_006229205.1 Suricata suricatta | reverse complement strand
TAGGCTCTTTCCATGTTTTGGCTATTGTTGACAGTGCTGCTATGAACATTGAGGTACATTTGCCCCTATGCATCAGCACTTCTGTATTTCTTGGGTAAATCCCTAGCAGTGCTATTGCTGGGTCATAGGGGAGTTCTACTGATAGTTTTTTGAGGAACCTCCACACTGTTTTCCAGAGCGGATGGTTTCTCTTCAGATTGTATAAATCTTTCACCTTTTACTAAGTCCACTTTTAAATATCACTATATTTTCAAGTGCTCTGCAGTCAGCTGGTACCAGAGTATTTCCACTCCCTCCCTGGTTGTGATAATGCTCATTTGACTCATCTATATGCTAAAACAAGTTACTATTATTGCTTTAGTCAAACCATTATCTTTATATGAAGAATGAAAAAATGCCTCCTTTTATTCCTTCACTAACAGTCTTCTCCTTTTAGGTAGATCCAGTTTTCTTATCTGTATACATACTTTTTCTTCTATCTGGAAAACTTTTAACATTTCCAGTATAAGCAGGTTTTCTGACAACGAGATCCTTCCTCTTGTATTCGTCTGAGAAAGCCCTTCTTTCTCATTCACTTTTGAAGGATAATCTCATTGGCTTTGGAAAGTAGGGTTCTTTTCTTTATTTCCCCCATTGTATTTTTCTCTTTACTTTTCATTTTGGGGTGTCTATGACTTACGTCAAGCTCCCTGATTATTTCCTTGCCTGTGTCCATTCTATTGATCAGGTAGTCTTCATTTGTTACAGTGTTTTTAATTCCTAGCATTTGCTTTTCCATTCATTCTTAAAATTTCCATCTCTCTTATATCATTCATCTGTTGTTACAGCTTTTCTCTTTTTCCATTAGATCCTTTGAACATATTAGTCACTTTTATGTTTAAATAGTTGATCTGTTGATGAGGTGAAAGAAAGCTTCTGACCTCTGTAAGGATAAACTTCTGGTAAAACATTTTACCCCACAGACTATATCTTTGTCCTGGAGAATGCTACACGTGTTATTTCAAAATGGTTACTCACCTTCCCCCCATCAGACCCACTAGAGTGTCATTCTCCCATCTTCCTCATGAAAATATGTTGGGGTTCCTTGGCATAAATGCCTTGAAAGTGCAAGATTTCCTAAATATGGAGCCCCAAGGTGTTTCCCATTCTCATGATTGTCCAGATTCAGCCTCCAGCAAATCAAATACATTACTGTTTAGGTACTTTAATGAGCTTCTAACTTCAGCAGCTTCTGTTTCAGTTAGGTAGATCTCTGCTGTGTCTCTGCATGTAGCTGCTTCTGCAGAGACCGGGGTAATGGAGATCTGTAATGTCAGTTTTCTGATGAATCCAACGAAAGTTATTAATTTTCCGTTTCTTCAGCTTTTTCTTGTAAGAGTGAGTGATGAATTTCCCCCTCGTTACCTGTTACCTGTTACTTTTACCTCTGACACTGGAAGCCCCTTTTTGGCATGCATTAAATTAATTATGTTACCTTCAGCCTCACTCTCCTCCTCTCCGTGCACTATAACATACATTTCCATCAAACTTTTAGATAACTTGGAGTATTTTCCAATTCAGGCTCTGCTTCCTTTCTCGCACTGACAACCACCTGCTTCTCATTAAAGTTCCACATATTCAGATGCCACAATGCACTTGCACTTGACGTTTCTAGTGTTTGGAATGTGCTTATCAGCCGACAGAACTCCCACTCACCTTCCATTTCCACCTCCACCATGTAATTTACCCTGAATCCCCAGGAAGAAATTCTGAATTGCCTGCATTCATAATCTAAGTATGCATGTTTCTATTTTAGCACTTATAATTAGTATCACCTCTATTTTTATGCAGCACTCACCTGACTAGAATTTTTTTTTCTTGAAAACAGAAAATTAGATCCAGGTATCTAATAGACATCTTGAAATATCAGCCTATGAAATGTGATTAAATTTATTTGATGGTGCTGCTAGGAAAGAGTGAGGTGGAGTGACACCACAGAAAGGAAGAAAAAGAAGGAGAATATTATAATATTCTAAGTAGGAGGCACCTGGAGTAGCACATTATTAAGGGATTAGACATAAAGTTGCATTTGGAGAAGCTACATGAAGAATCTATTATTCATGATGGCATGTAAATGATGGTGTAAGACAGGTGGAAGACTCTGCAAGTCTCGAAGGGTGAGCCAGGTGACATCGATAGTAAAAGTGAGGTCAGGAGGACGTATGGTTATGCGCAAGTTCAGTTTGTGGCAGATGATAGATTTGAGGTCATCCTGTGACAGAGATCCAGCCAGCTTTTTGAATTATTGAAGCCTGGAGATTGGAATATAGATTGAGGTTTAGAAGGCAATTTCAGAGAAGGGTTTATTGGGCACAAATTATATCGGATATGATATAGTGGAAAAGGAAATAATAAAAATTAAAGAGAGGCAACATCTTGAAATGTACAGAGGGAACTGAAAAACCATGGTTTAGAAAAAGTATAAAGTGTCACTAAAGTCACTGACAGCGAGTATTATGAGAAAGAATATTATTATTAAAATGTTAATTTCTGAAAAAATATTAATTTCAACAAAATATGAGCAATACTTTTTAAATGCTATTTAGGCAATTAGAAATTTTACATGGAAGTATCACATCAAAATAAATAAGTAAAACCTATAGGATAAATAAGTATATCTAGTAAAAAGGAGAAGTCCCTTTCAGGATAAGTTTCTGTTCAGATAGAGTAAGAGAAATCTAATGGCTAGGGGTCAGAACATAAGTAGTAAGATCAACTCTGTTAGTAACTGAGGAGTGTTTAACCATTATAATATGTAATGCTACAGAAATAACAAGTACATATTTTCAGAGAAAAACTTTATGTCCTTTAAAATTTAGTTATCTCCCTCAATCTCATGGATGTGACTAAATTGTAGTCCAATTAAAATAAGGTAACCCAATCAAAATAAAATAATTATGTAGACTCTTATATAATATGATTAAAATCCTCATAAAAAGGGAAATCTTAAGTTTTAAGTTTATTTACTTATTTTGAGAGTGAGAGAGAGCGAGCAAGCGAGCATGCACACAAGCTGGGGAGGGGGAAAGGAAAGAGACAGAATCCCAAGCAGTCTTTGCACTATGATGCAGGGCTTGAACTCACATACTGTGAGGTTATGACCTGAGCTAAGATCAAGAGTCAGACACTTAACCCACTGAGTCACCCAGGCACCCCAAAAAGGGAAGTTTTAAACATAGACACACACAGAGGGGGAATGTCATGTGACCAGGAAGGCAGACATTGGGGTCATGTTCTACAAGCCAAGAAATGCTAAGAATTGACATCAAACCATTGGGAGAGCAAGGCAAGAGGCGTGAAGAAGATTCTTCCACACTGCTCTCAGAACCAACCCTGCCAACATCTTGATCTTGGACCTCTAGCTCCAGAACTAGGAGACACTGTATTACGGTTGATTATGTCGCCCAGTATGCACACTCTACTTTGTTAAGACAAGCCTAGCAAACTAACACAGATTGGGGTACTAAGAGTATATCGCTGTCATAACAGTATGTGCAACTGGAAAATAAGAAGAAGCTAGAAGAAGCTAGAAGAGTTTTGGGATGTGTGATTTGCAAAGGCCTAGATGGCCTTGAACAGACTGTTGATGGAAATATGGATGTTAAGAGTGATTCTAGTGAGAGCTAAAAAAAAAAAAAGCCATAGAGAAAGCTTCTATTATCTTAGAAAATACATGTATCATCATCATGAACAGAATATTGCTAGAAATATAAATATTAAAGATGATTTGGTAGCTCTCAGAAGGAAATGATTGATGTTATTAGAAGCTGGAGAAAATACAAACTTTGGAAATAAAATGACAAAGGACTTACTTGAATTGGGTTTTGTCAACCAGAAAGTAAAAAATGATGAACCTGGATATTTAGCAGAGGAGATTTCTATATAAAATGCTGAAAGTATGCAGAGGATGGAGTGGCTTCTCCTGGCTGCATATTATAGTAAACTGCAAGAGGAGAAAAATAAGTTTAAGAAGAGACTCCTCAGCTCAGAAGAAACTGCACTTGGTGAAGTGGAAGGTTTCAGCTTCTTCAGATAGTGTGTTCTTGAAATACAGTCAAGGGTGTAGCTGGAGGATAGTTAGCTAAAGATACTTGGTGTGTAATGACTAATCCAATCAACCATGTCAGTAGAATCCAGGAATACAGATGTAATTATTTAAGAAGGATCCTGGAACATCCTTTTGGAGGGTGTCTTGGACTTCAGTGAATTGCATGTGAGGCCTCAAGATTTTTGAGAAAATTGTAAATGCAAAAACCCTCCCAGCTTGAACAGTAGGAGAGAATGACTTTGAGGACGGAGCCATTGCAGAAAAAAAATCACTGTGAGGGTAGAGCCATGGATCCAGAGAACAGAGTCATCTCCTTGGGTTTCAGAAGACTACCATCCCTGGCAGCAGGAGCAGGACCACTGCTCCAGGAGGAGGGGTGGCAGTTCAGCTTCTAGAAGACTGTGCTGCTTTACCAGGGAAACCAGGAAGCAGGGCATCATAAAACCAAAGAGGATTATTCTCAACCCTAAAATTCTAATGGAATTTGTCCTGCCAGGTTTTGCTTGAGACATGCAATCCTTTTTTTTTTTTTTTTTCCTGCTTCCAATTTCTCTCTTCTAAAATAAGAATGCCTATCCTATGGCTGAAACACTGCTGTGATTTGAAAGCAAACAACTTGTTTTCTGATATTACAGGTCAACATAAGAATAGCAATTTTCCTTCAGGATGAATCACTCCTTAAGACTCACCCATACCTTATTTAGAGATGAAGTTTAGAAGAGATTTTAAACTTAAAGTTGATACTAGAATGAATTAAGAAACTTGGGGGTGCAAGGGTAGGGGTGAACATATTTTGCATGTAAGAAGGACATGTATTTTGGGAAGATAGATGGCAGATTGTTATGGGTTGAACTGTATCTCAACAACCAAATTTATATGTTGAAGTCCTAACGTTGGTAACTCAGAATATGACCTTATTTGGATATAGACTCCTTATAGAGGAAATCCAGTTAAAATTAGGTCATTAGGGTAACCTCTAATAGAATATGACTCATGTTCTTATAAGAGGTAGAAATTTGGACACAGATATCAATAAAAGGATAATACCATGGGAATGTGAAAAGAGATCAAGATTGTGGTCTACAAGCCACAGGACAGCCAAGAAGCTAGTAACCCACCAGAAGCTAGGGGAGCCAAGTGGAACAGTCAGTCTACACAGTCCATGGAAGGAGCCAGTCCTGTCAACATCTTGATCTTGGGCTTCTACCCTCCAGGACTGTGAGACACTGTGCTTCTGTTGTTTAACCCTCAGTTTACTGGAACTCTGATAGCCACCCTATTAAATTAATAGAGTGCCATATAAAAAACAAAACAAAACAAGAAGAATCTTTTGCTTCAAGAATTAAATGCTGGGGCACCTGGGTGGCTCAGTCAGTTAAGCCTCCGGCTTCGGCTCAGGTCAGATCTCACGTTCATGGGTTCAAGCCCCGCGTCGGGCTCTGTGCTGACAGATAGCTCAGAGCCTGGGGCCTGCTTCCGATTCTGTGTCTCCCTCTCTCTCTGACCCTCCCCCTCTCATGCTCTCTCTCTCTGTATCAAAAAAAAAAAAGAATTAAATGCTGAAATGTATACATCCACATTTTAAAATATATATATTTTATTTATTTTTGAGAGACAGAGAGAGACAGTGCAAGTAGGGGAGGGTCAGAGATAAAGGGAGACACAGAATCTGAAGCAGGCTCCAGGCTCTGAGCTAGCTGTCAGCACAGAGCCAGAAGTGGGGCTCAAACCCAGGAGCTGTGAGATCATGACCTGAGCCGAAGCCAGACGCTTAACTGACTGAGCCACCTAGGCGCCCCTACATCCTCATTTAATAATTATACTTGATTTGGTGGCACCTGGGAGGCTCAGTGGGTTGAGTATCTGATTCTTGATTTTTGCCCAGGTCATAGTCTCACAATTGGTGAGACCAAGCCCCCCTCCAGGCTCCTCTGGCTCTGTGCTATCAGCTTGTCCCTCCCTCCTTCTCTGTTCCCCCTCCGCTCATGCTCACACACTTTCTCTTACAAATAAATGTTAAAAATAATTAAATTTTATTCTTATTTTTAATTTATTTTGATATATCTGAGATGGGTAAAAATTCATGAAATATTCTAATGAAATCTTATTAGCATAACACTTAAATATAGGTGTTTCTTTAATGAGTAAAGATATGAAAGTTTCCTAGCTATGGGTTAAAATTGAATTATTAACATTAGTGTATTAAATATTTTGTGTATTGACCTGAGAAATTTTCTCATTGATAATAGTAAATACTATTGCTAATACATTTTAATCTTTCTAGAAACTTTGTAATATTTTTAATATGAAGAAGAGTATTACGTCTCAAGAGCACTGATTTTGTAAACTTTTTATTTCATTTTGCTTGTTTTTCATATTTATTATTAACTTCGAGAGGAGGGCGGGCAGGGAGAGAGGGAGAAAATGAATCCCAAATAGGCTCTGCACTGTCAGCACAGATCCTGATGCAGGGTTCAATCCCAGGATCCTGAAATCATGACCTGAGCCAATATCAAGAGTTGGATATTCAACCAAATTAGCCACCAAGCTGCTCCTCTTTTGCTTTTTATTTTTGTTGTTTTGTTTTGTTTTTTAAAAATTTTGTTAATGGTTTATTTATTTTTGATACAAAGAGAGACAGAGCATGAGAGGGGGAAGGGCAGAGAGAGAAGGAGACACAGAACAGGAAGCAGGCTCCAGGCTCTGAGCTAGCTGTCAGCATAGAGCCTGATGCGGGGCTCGAACCCACGAACATGAGATTTGACCTGAGCTGAAGCCTGAGGCTCAACCGACTGAGCCACCCAGGCGCCCCTGCTTTTTATTTTTGATTTATTCATTTATTTATCTTTTCATTCTCAGGAACAGAGATAGTTTGGAGTTTTTTTAAAAAACTGTCTTTCTCCATTTAACCATTAGCACTAATTATAAATAAGTTTCCCAAAAACAGTTTTGAAATATGTCAACATAAAACATTTTGAGTTTAAAATGTTCACTGAGTTGACCTGACAAACTTATATACTGAAAAACGATTACTACCGTAGTGTCAGCTAATACCTCCATCCAGTCACATAGCTAGCGTCTTTTCTTGTGGTGAGAACAACTAACTTTGTGCTGTCATAATATGGCTTATGGGGGTGAAGTTGGCTCTTTTCTCTATTACGTTTGATTTGAGTTAATTTCAATTTCGTAGGCAACATTCTTCAGAATTTGTTTGTATCTTAGTTTGTGATATGTTCAATATTAAAATGTATTGAAAATAGAGATATTTTAATTCCTAAAACAACAGTCTGACTTTATTGCAATGGCAACAGAGTTGTTATAAACCCCCTTTCTACTCCCTGCCCCAGATCTTCCTATGGTTATCTGAATAATACTTTAGCTTTATTGGGTTCCTTATTGTGAACTTAAATTGATTTTTCTATGTTACTATGGACTGGATCCTAATGCCCACTGATGCTCTATATAATTCGACATACTTAAGAGAATGGGACATTAGCCATTTCTAAACTACAGAAACTGTAAGAAAAGTCAATTCTGCAAACTGAGACCCTTTCTCTAAAAGGAAACAAAGCTAAATTACATTAATAAATCATGTGGTAAAATAATAGACCCTATAATTCTCCAGTATATTTTCTTTACTTAATTTTATAGGAAGAAAAGGCAAAAACAAAACAAGGCAAAACAAACAAAAAAGCCATAAAATTAGTCCCAGTTAGACATGTTTACTTTAGAAATCACATAAAAATTAAAAATTCCAAGATAAAATCTAGTGTATGAGGTTCAGCAAAATTTTAAAAGATTCTTAATTTACTTTTAACCATTGATATGAACATGATTAGATGACTCTTGTCACCATCTCTGCTGTCAAGCATCCCTTTCTGTTAGCCTGTCTCTACTTGAGGTTTTGCCCTGGTCTACTTTGAAAACTGTTCTCTCAAGGACACCAATGACTTCTCTCTACCACCTCCACTGGAAGTGATCCTTCTTCTGTCCTTTTCTTCCTGTACTGTTTCTTATAGTTTGGACACTTATACCCTGCGTCCTTTGCTCTTTCCATCTTTCTGAATGAGGACTCAGTCCTAGGCTTTCCATCAACTCTTTCTAGGTGATCTTGTCCAGGCCCATGGTTTTAAACAGCATGTGCGAAGTGCTGACTCTGAACATCTCTCTCAGGCCTGATTCATTTTTGTTGCACTTCAGGTGTGTGTCTGACTACAAATGAAGATAGGACTCTCACACACCTCTTAACTTTTATAAAACAGAAATCTTGATCTCTCCTCCATATAAAGCAATGCCTGGGACGCCTGTGTGGCTCAGTTGGTTAAGCATCCAACTTCGGCTCAGGTAATGATTTTGCGGTTTGTGAGTTCGAGCCCCGCATCGGCCTCAGTACTGACAGATCAGAGACTGAAGCCTGCTTCAGGTTCTGTGTTGCCCCCTCTCTCTGCCCCTTCCATGCTCATGCTCTTTGCATCTCTCATAGTAAACAAATGTTAATTTTTTTAAAGCAATTCCACTCTGGTTTCTGGACCAGTTAATGGCATCAGTCTCGTGTTGTTCAGAACTCAAACATAAGGTAAATGCTTGATTTTCCTCTCTCACCCACGTACATCCTATCAAGTATACACATATTAATATCCTACGTATTAGAACCAATAGGATGTAGATACACACACAGAGGAATTTTAGGCTAATGCAGTTGTGGGGGTTCCATGGTTGGTAGCCACAGGGCAGGGTAACATCTATAAATTGTAGCCAGAGTTAATAGTGCAGTTCATAGTCTGAATGCATTCTGGAAGCAAAATTCCTTCCTCTTCCTTCTGTCCCTTTCTTCAGTCTTTTCTCTTAAGACCTTCAACTGATGTAAAGAGGAATACCACCATCATGGAGAATAATTTGCTTTACTCAAAGTCTCTTGTTAAAAGTGCTATTCATAGCTAAAAATACTTTCACAACAACTTCAGGTGTTTTGCTCAAAAACTGAACATCATAGTCTGAGCAAGTTGACAAATTATATTAATCATAATAATGTAGTTTACTAAAAATCCTCAGATGTCATCTAGTACAAATGATAACTACCATTTGGACCATTTGACAACCTTCAAACTCATCAACATATTTTAGGGGTTTTTTTGATGTTTATTTATTTTTGAGACAGAAACAGGTATGAGTGGGAGAGGAACAGAGAGAAAGAGAGACACAGAATCCAAAATAGGCTCCATGCTCTGAACTGTCAGAGCCGAGCCCAATGCATGGCTCGAACCCATGGACTGTGACACCATGACCTGAGCTGAAGTCAGATGCTTAACTGACTGAGCCACCCAGGCGCCCCATCCATATTTTTAGTTTTTTCTGACCCTCCCCATAGACTCATTTTTCATGTATCACCTGGAGTGAACGTGTAACCTTTAGCTCTAACTACAATTATGACATGCTCATACTTAAAATCTGGGCTTCTCTTCACCTAAAAACAAACTCTCAGAACCTCACAGGGGGCTATCAGGACATAAAAGATTTTTCTCCATAATGTTCTGATCACATTCTTCCTCACTGTCTATCCTCAAAACACACTTACTTTCTGTCATTTCCTCATTCACAACAGCCTTATCCCCATCTTAGGGCATTTAGTCAACAATCTCTCTCCCTGGAACAGTCCTCCCGTGGATCTTCATGTGACTGGCTCTTTTTCCTCATGTAGGATTCTGCTTGCATTTTGCCAAGTGAAGAGCTTTCCTTGACTTCCATCTTAAAATAGCAACTCCCTCCTTTCAACTCAGTCACTATTGCTCTACTTGCCTACCTGGAATTTATTATGTTGTGTTACCTTAGTTATTTATTTACCTGTTTATTTATTGTTATGTTTATCACTAGGAGTTAAGTCCATGAAGACAAAAACCTCTTCCAACATTCCTTTCTCTGTATCCAACACTTTAAATAGTGTTTGGATTATCATAAGTACTTACTGAAAATTTTGTTGAACAAATGAATGAATGTCTAACAAAAATTGTGTGTCTTTTATCATAGGCAAATAAAAATTGTTTTATTTACCACAGTTTTTTAGTAAGGCTAAAATTTAAGTGTCTCTGCATGTAAAGTTTTAGTAAAAGGTAGAAAAAACAAGTAAGCTACAAAACTACAGCTAGTTAAAAATGCTAATTTTAAAAAATTAAAAATATCCTATTCTAAAAGCAACTTTTTTTTAACAATTTGTTTCAAAGAAGTGCCAATTGTTCCTTTTAAAAATAATGTAGACAGTAGTAATGATTATTCATACTTTGTATATAGATACTTTGATTTCTATATCTTAGGCATTTTTTATTTTTATTATTTAAGTTATGTTTGTTTATTTTGAGAGAGAGAAGAGAGCATGAGCAGGGGAGGGGCAGAGAGAGGGAGGGAGAGAGAGAGAGAATCCCAAGCAGGCTCCCCACTGTCAGTGTAGAACCTAGTGCAGGGCTCGAACTCACAAACCCTGAGATCATGACCTGACCTGAAAACAGGAGTCTGAGACTTAACTTATGAGCTACCCAGGTGCCCAACACAGTATTTATTTTTAAGATTCACTACCTCAATTCTTGACCTCTTTTAGAAAAAGGTGAAAAACAAAAGCTATTGTTTTGTTCATTCATTCACTCATCCATTTATTTCTAAAAGTATGCACATATTTTTATGGGCCCTGCTTCTAAAAAGGTACTCTTTATGAAGTTTGTCACAGTTTAAAGCATTTCTAGTTAAAGGAACTCATGACTTTGGAAACACTGCTGAAGAGGAAATTCTTCCACTACATTTTCAATTTTAAGAGACATAAATGATTACATTATATTTACAAATTCTTATTGTTTGAATTTAATTTGCATACATTGTATATTTAATAAGGTTAATTCAAAGAAAGAGTACTTAGGGATTTGGTATTACAAAGATTGCTTATTTCTGCTTGGAATTTTTAACATAAGTATACAAACAAACAGAAGCAATGTTTACACCAAGGCATTGCAACTGTTATTAAGCAAAAATAAATTGATTGAATTTTTATACCCTCCAGCTCAGCCAGAAGTATCATTGGATTGCAGTTAAAGATGAGATAAATTGATTCATTTACAAAAGAAAAGAAGAAAACATTGAATAAGAGAGAATTTAAAAATTGCAATCCATTTTATCTCTGTAAATATTTTTTTGTTCCCAGTCTGCATTATAATAGTCTAAAGTTGGAAAGATTCCAGATACAATAACAATGTGTAAATTACTGTACATTTTAAATTTTAATAAATTTTAGAAATATATGTTTCAAAGTCATATATTTTGAAACATTTTCCTTTCGTTTTTATTCTCATTTTTCCTTCCTTCATTTAATTTTTTTCTTACATAGTAGAAACTATTCTTTTCATTTACTCTTAGAACTTTTCCCATCCATTTGGCTCAGGGTCCAGAGGGATTTTCCAAAAATTACATGCAAAAAAATATTAAAATGGCGAAACTACATTTGTTTTTGCTGTTGTCACAAAAGGCTGAAAACAAATGAGAGAGGCAAAAACTCCTACTCACCAGTGTGCCTTACTTAAGTGTCCAGATAGGACTTGCAAAGGAGGTTTAATGGTCCTTAGACACACAACCAACTGTAAGAGTAAAAACATTTCAGGTAAAGACGCCAAATAAGTAAGTCTATTTGAGTAGTTTGTGTTTATGTGTCTGTGCACACACCTACATTGTTTAAACCTTTGTGTGTGTTTTCTTTTTTCTCTTCAACTTTGTCTTGCTTTAAGCAGCTGGTTGTGTTTAATTTGAATTGAAAATCACATTATTATTACACAGAATAGGGGGAGAAAATATTTTTTTTATTTTCAAACTATAAACAATTCTGTTTAAAATATGTAATGACTTACAGTTGCTGGGACGAACAGTATCCTTGGGTAAACGAGCTGGGATTGTGTTCTGATATTTACCAGGTTGTGTATGCTCCATATCACACACACTGTCGTCATAAGCACAGCCTTCATCCACTAAACTTAAATAAATTAAGTTTCTGAATTTATCTATTGTTCTATCTCCACTTTGACCAGTCAACACAGACAGTAGAAGACCAACACCAGGGAATATGGCCATTATAGAAGATAACTACTTTGACATATATACTATTTTTCTGCCCTGGCCCTCCCCTCCTCCCCAAACCCAAACCACTCTGCTTTGTTCTAAAGTCAGCTCTTTATTAAAATCAACCAACCAGCCAATGAATCTATTTCACAAAGAAAAACACAGCCAAGCTCCTGTAGCACTTACAATAAAGTTAGCTGTGGTAGCAAAATTAACTCTAAATCTTGTAACAGCAAAAAATACAATTCATGTTTATTTGTTGCCAATATAATAGTATCAAGTAAACAAAATGGTGGGATAGTTCTCTTCCAGGAAGTGATTCAAAGACCCAGTCTGAAAAAAGTTCTGTCATGTTCACTAAGTGTATTCAAAGATACAAAGATGTTATCATCTTTCTAGTGACATTGCCAGAAAATGAAAACATCATGGAGAAATAAGCACAGGAGATGTCATCCACCATGCCTGAAAAGACATATTACTTCACTCACATTCTTCATGCTAGAGCTAAGATTTGGTGCATCACAAATGTACCTAGTAAATCTGATCCTTATGTAGACAACTGATTCCCTTCAATAAATTGATCTAGGAAAATTGATAGATAATCACATTGTCAGTGGGATCCCCTCATTTCACTCACTTTAACTGAATTCCAACTTAGCCATGAAGACACCATATCATTTTGACCCTTTCTAGGGATAGAGTATAAATTTTGTCCATTATTTTACCACAGGGTCAAGAGGTAAGTCTTTATCCTCATTGTTCATTGTTTCCTTAAGACAAATTATTATTCTACAGGGTTTTATTTTAATATATGTAAAATAATAGCCAACAGAAACATAAAAAAGATGTTCAGCATCACTAATCATCAGAGAAATAAAAATTTAAACCACAACAAGATATGACTTTACACCTGTCAGAATGTCTAAAATCAAAAACATAAGTAATAACAAGAGTAGGAAAGGATGTGAGGGAAAAGGAGCCCTCCTGAACTTTTGGTGGGAATGCAAATTGGTGAAGACACTTATGGGAAACAGTATGGAGGTTCCATAAAATATTATAAGTAGAATTTGTAAATATTCCAGTAATCCCACTACTGAGTATTTATGTAACAACATGAAAACACTAATTTGAAAGGGTAAATGCATCCCTATGTTTATTGTAGCATCACTTATGAAGCCAAGGTTTGGAAGCTATCCAAGCACCTCATCAACAGGTGAATGGATAAGGAAGACATGGTATATCTAATCTACAAACTGGATTATTACTGAGTCATAGAAAAGAATGAGATCTTGCCATTTTTAAAAACATGGATGGACCTAAAGGGTATAATGCTATGTATAATTAGTCAGAGAAAGACAAATATCATATACTTTAACACATATGCAGAATTAAATATACAAAACAAAT
Organism: Suricata suricatta; assembly: GCF_006229205.1. Classification (NCBI taxonomy): domain Eukaryota; kingdom Metazoa; phylum Chordata; class Mammalia; order Carnivora; family Herpestidae; genus Suricata; species Suricata suricatta. The sequence goes on along the minus strand of NC_043705.1, from coordinate 132,470,466 downwards.
GAACAAATTATTAAGCAGACAAAAAATAGAGTATTAAATACAGAGAACAAACTTGTGGTTGCCAGAGGGGAGATGGAAGGGGAGATGGTCGAAACAGATAAAGAGGACTAAGAGTCCTCTTACTGCGGTGAGCACTGAGAAATGTATAAACCTGTAGAATCCTTATATGGTTCATCTGAAACTAATATAACAGTGTAGGTTAATTATATATCAATAAAAATGTAGCAAAATAAAAATTAAAACTGACCTCTGAAAATATATATACATAAAGCAATAAATGAACAAATAATAAAGTAAAAGTAATGAAGCAATAAGTTAGCCAATAGTAAACAAATAAATTTAAATAATCCTCTCTCTTCTCAGAATCTTTCCACCTAATGCTATTATCATTTTACTCTTTATATGTTTTTATAATATGCGCATTTTATAACAACTTGCCTTCTTACTTTCAGTTTTACTTTTCACTAAAATTGTTGATATTGTCAAGGGTAAATCAACTAATACCCTGAACCTAATTTCTTTGACTGTTTTGACTATTTCAGCTTGAGTATCCTTATCCTTTATCAAATTCATTCTGAAGCAAATAACATCTTAACCTACAAAACCACTCAATCAATCAATTAATTTTCTGCTCACAATCTAGTATCATTTCAGCTAGCTTGTTTAAACACTCTTGCAGTTAACTATTACAAAAAAAATTATGTATACACATGTAATTATATGTACATAAATTTATTGCATATATGTATATTTGTGTGAATGCATGATTTATATGTATGCAGATATATAAAATGTATAGATGATAGTAATTTATGCATAAATTTCTTGTCATTAATCTTATTGATTTTTTCCAATTTGTGATTTATTCATTCCATTCAAACTATACAACTATATTAATCTACTTAGCCATAATCTCTATGGTAAAACTGCCATAAGGCAATCATGAGAAAAGACAGATTAGTATTACTACAAATTTACTAAATTTCAATTCTGCATTAAATAAACTCTGAAGAATTGATTCATTGCCATGACAATTACAAAACTTCTCCAAAATGCTCAATATCTGTACCTTTCCTGTTAACTATCTTTTTACTTTAAGCAAACATTTCCATCATTTACCTAACAGAAAAAATAGAACATCAGGGGAAACTTTATTTTTATTGCTGTTCCAAACAAATACACACATATATATTTTTTAATGTTTTATTTATTTTTGATACAGAGAGAGACAGAGCATGAGAGGGGGAGGGGCAGAGAGAGAAGGAGACACAGAACTGGAAGCAGGCTCCAGGCTCTGAGCTAGCTGTCAGCACAGAGCCCGACACAGGGCTCGAACCCACGAACGTGAGATCTGACCTGAGCCGAAGCCGGAGGCCTAACCGACTGAGCCACCCAGGCGCCCCTGTATATATTTATTTATTTATTTTCTTTTGGTTTCTTCCATTTTCAATGAAGGAAATGTAATTTGACCACCCTCTCCTTCTACAAAGATCCTTACACAATCAATTACTCCTTCTCATATGTTTGAAAGATTATTTGTTACATGATTCTACCTATCAAAACCTGAACAAGATTAAATACATAGTGCATATGCAATAAGAATAAAATAAAAACAGTAAAAAATGTCATCAAATCTAGTCTCCTTTTAGCAAAATATTATTTCTCTTTATTCACAGGCAATTTTAAATATACTTGCTTACACTGAAATTTTTAAAAACGCCTTCATCTCTTACTCACTCATGAATCCTTCCCAACGTCATTACTTCCCTCATCAATATACGAGTACAGCTCTTGGTGAGTGTATTTATGTTGTACATGTCAATAAAGCCAATAGACTTCCATATCTTTTTATGTTATTTGATTTTTCAGTAGCATTTGAAACTCTGGTTCTCCTTTTTGAAACACTCATGATGCTCAGCTTGTTTGATATTATAAATCTGTTGGTTTTATTTTTTCTCCTCATCTGACTGTCTCTGTAGAGGGATGGTGAATGGGGAGGGCAGATGTACATCCAAGTTATATGACGGTGTACTGCTGATACTGCATCAGATCTTAGTAACTCTTATTCCAAGTAACATAATATCCAGAAATGAGAATGAAAAACGGGCAAGAGTTGTCTAGGCAACTATTGTGAAAGCCAAGGAATGGATGAAGGAAGAAGAAATCATTTTATCAGAGAAAAGAAGCTTAAGATATATACAGAAGATAATTAATTTCCTAAATTGATTTCATATGCATCTTTGTTATCTTTATTATAATTCAGAGTTTCCCACCCATAATGATCTAGAAGTAAAATGCAATTACATTTTAGCTGGCTACAAATGGTTGATGACTATATCATACCTTGGAGTTTTTATTGAGATGATTTAGAAAAAGGTCTAAGAATAGGTGTTTTAAACCAGTTCAGGGGGGGTGGGGAGGTTATGAACAATTTTGAGAACCGGGTGTGTGGGGTTTTTTTTTGTTTTGTTTTGTTTTGTTGTGATTTAGAAGTGGGTGTGTTTAACTTGCAAAAGAAATTGGAACATTGTGATACATTTCTCAATTACTTGAAAAATAGCCTAATCATGTATTTCCAGGGTATTATAGCAAATCTTACTAGTAATAAAAAGGTATATTTTGAGATTATTATAAGAAAGAGACTTCTAAGATCAGAGATGGAAAATGTTGGAACTGGGTCCTTTAAAAAATTGAGATACCATGGGGTGCCTGGGTGGCTCAGTTGGTTAAGCGTCCAGCTCTTGACTTGGGCTCAAGTCATGATCTTATGGTTCCTGAGATTAAGCCCTGCAGTGGGCTCTGTGCAGACAGCACGAGCCGGCTTGGGATTCTCTCCCTCTGTTTCTGTCCCTACCCCACTTGTGTGCACTCTTTCAAACAAATAAACTTTAAAAAATTGAACGTGGAGATATCTTTTTAAAATCTAATAAATTGGAATAGACATAAAGAAACATAAGAAAGTGATTACAGTCAAAGTGGTGTTTGCATTTAAAAAGAGAGAAGAGGAGCTGTCATTAGGATAAAGCACATGACTCAGATTTAAAGGGTCTGTCACAGATTTATTTCTTCATCTAGATAGTGGTTACAGGGGAAAGAATCTTGTTTTTTTCCCTAGGATACTTCTTTAGGTTTATATTTGTTTAATATGGTTGCATGTATCTTAAACGTGTGCCTTAAGATGGAATGATTGACCATTGCTAAGAGCTGTAGTAGAAAGATCCAAGATGCATATCTAAGGAAACTTCTAACTCAAATCTTGTAATCCTGACAATCAAAATGCATGCTTTAAATTTTGAGTCTTGATAGTTTTTCCAAACTGTAAAGTCCTTTGAAAGAAACCTATTGATTAAAGACAGAACCCCCACCCTCTACCCCCTACCCCACAGATTTTTATTCTGTTGTGCTTTTAGTTATGGTCAAGGTCTGATTTAATAAATTCTATTTTCTCACATACAGATGTTTGGGTTTTGATGACTCCATTGTGTCTTAAAAGTCAACAGGCTCTACCCAAAAGGTTTTAAAAAGTTTCTTAATATTTTCAATAATTTATATGAATGAAACATAATACTTTAAGTTATTAAAATTTAAAAGAGAATAAAGAAAATGGCCTAAGGAGGACCCTAACTGGAAATATAAGTTACCACATGAATTCAACATTGGTAATGAGAAATATTTTATAAACATCAGCAATAAGCAGTTTATTTATAGCCTTTGAGTTTAGTAATTAAATTGTATCTATTCTTACAAAATCATTCAAAAACTGTCACCGTGTGTGTGGAAATAAAGGTTAAATAAATGGGGTGCCTGGGTGGTTCAGTAGGTTAAGCGTTCAGTTTCGGCTCAGGTCATGATCTCATGGTTCGTAGATTCGAGCCCTGTGTCGGGCTCTGTGCTGACAGCTAGCTCAGAGCCTGGAACCTGCTTCTGATTCTGTGTCTCCCTCTCTCTCTGACCCTCCCCTGCTCACACTGTCTCTCTCTGTCTCTCAAAATTAAATAAAAAACATTTTAAAAAGTTAAATAAAAGTTTAGAGTCAAAAAATTATTAATTCTGAGGAACCTTTTGCATAATTGAGAATGTTTGTATATTGGTTCAATAGCAAATTAAGACACTGTGAACAGATAAGTTCCTTTAATACAGTCTATTCCCAATTTTGGTATTCCTTGAACTTGATTGTCTTTATTATACTGCACATCGGTTTACAGAACCTAATACCAGAATGAAGTAAATTGCATTGAATTCTGAAGCACTTTCCTTGTAGACTCAAAGATTAAGTTTCTCTCTTATGGTTGCAGAGTGAATATTTCATCTTCAGGTGGTTAATCCTTATAATCTATTGGCCAATCTCAATTCCCACAAAAAAATAAAAAGCTTGTTAAAAGGAGATAAGAACTTATCACCTCACTGAGGACTAATTCTTGGTTTCTGAAAAAAATATACTCTAGTGAAATTCTCATGTAAATTAAATTAAAAGTAAAAATGCACTTAATAAGTACAAGATAGTTCTAAGGAGATTAGTAGTGAATTGAGATCACCACTATGTCCCAGTTAACTCAGTTGGAGAATGTCATTTATGAGGCCAAGGTCACATACAGTTGTAGCACCCCACAGGCTAATTAATTTTGTGCAGAGAAAAGTTGTTTCTTCTTAACTGACTTGAATAGAGCCAACAGTTGCACAAGCATGAATCATTTATTGCAAATAAGAGGAGAGATCATTTTAATATATTTCTATATATGAGTGATTTTTAAGTCTTTTGGGGTTCAAGAGGTCAAAATATGATCTGACGGATGTTATGGTTTTGTGCCTGGAAAATCAAATTACACTAAATAATGCATACAATTTCATATAATCCACAGAATTCTGGAGTCTGTCCATAGACGGCCTGCTGTTTAAGGTACAGAGTAAAAATACCCTGAAAAAAAAAATCCACACAATAGAGAGAAAAATATACAAAAACAAAATTAGAACGTCTATTAAGTTTGGAGTGGCTTTATTTTCAAATATAGAAAAGGGCATATTAATCCATATTACTTATTTTTAAAGTACCACAAAGGCTATTGAAGAGTTACAACACTTTCTTGAGGATCAATTGAAAAACTACCCAAGGTGGCAATTTATTCATTTTGATTTATTTAATTCAACAATTTCCCTTAGGCTTTAACACTTGAACAGATTTTAATAAGAAATAACTTTCTTGAAATTAAACAGTTGGAAACCAAAACAGTGATATGAATTCTCCAAGCATCCTCACAAAAAGCAGTATCCTGACCTATATGCTGCTTACCTCATGAGAGTATGTAATACAGAAGTAAGGAGCGTTATTACTAACAAACCTGTCTGCAATCTGTTCTCTTTATTCACACATCACCTTACTTCTGGTCTATCAGAAAATCAACTCTTAATCAGGAGTGCCTTTTACTTTATAATTAATACTTCATTTTTCTAATTAGTAGGTAGATATGGTAGATGGCACACCAAAGACTATCTCAATTTCCAAATGTACCCTCATGGACTACAAAGATTAGAAATCCATAAATAGTATTTCAGACCTTCTTGAACTTGGGGTTTAGATTATCTCCTTGCAGCTTAGGCTCTGGATGCTTTTTGACCACCAGAATAATTTATTTATGGACTTTGAATTCAGAATGTTGTTGAGCAGTGTGTTAAATCTAGGCCTCCACAAGGGAAACAAAAGCAAAAATTAACTATTTATCAAGATAAAAAGCTTTGGCATAGTGACAGAAATAATCCACACACCTGAGGCAGCCTACAGAAAGAGAGAAGATATTTGCCAATGACATATTGGATCAAGGGTTAATATCCAAAATCTATAAAGAACTTGTTAAACTCAACAACCCCCCAAAAAAAACCAAACAATCCAGTTAAGAAATCCACAGAAGGCATGAATAAACATTTTTCCAAAGAAGACATCCAGATGTCTAATAGCCACATGAAAAGATTCTCAAATCACTAACCATCAGGGAAATATAAATCAAAACTATGTGGAGACCAACTCACATCTGTCAGAATGGCTAAAATTACCAACACAGATGGGCGTTGGTAAGGATGTAGAGAATGGGGAACCATCTTGCACCATTGGTGGAAATGAAAACCGGTGCAGCAAGTCTGGAAAACAGTATAGAGGTTTCTCAGAAAGTAAACAATAGAACTACCCTGTGATCCAGCAGTTGTTCTACTAGGTATTTATGCAATGGATAAAAAAAATACAGATTTTAAGGGGTACATGCCCTTAATGTTTATAGCAGCATGTTTATAGAACCTAAATGTCCATCAACTAATGAATGAATAAAGAAGATGTGGTATATATGTATAAGAGAATATTACTTGGCCATCAAAAATAATGATATCTTAAAAAAAAAAAAGAATGGAATCTATGTGCACCTGAGTGACTCAGTCAGTTAAGTGTCAACTAGATCTGGGGTTATGGTATCTTGTTTTGTGGGTTCAAGCCCCACCTTGGGCTCTGTGCTGACAGCTCAGAACCTCAAGTCTGCTTTGGATTCTGTGTTTCCCTCTCTCTGCCCTTCCCTGCTCACACTGTCTCTCACTCCTTCAAAAGTGAGTAAACGTTAAAAAAGATTTTTAAAAAAATAATGAAATCTTGCCATTTCCAACAATGTTGATGGTGCTTCAGTGTGTTATGTTAGGAAAAATAAATCAGTCAAAAAAAGATAAATACCATATGATTTCACTCATATGTGGAATTTAAGAAACAGAACAGATAGCATATGAGTAAGCTGGTGGAGGGGGGAGAAAAACTATTAAGAGAATCTTAAAGATAGAGAACAAACTGAGGGTTGGTGGAGGAAAGAGGGTGAGGGCAAGGCTAGATTGGTGATGGGTGATGGATGTTAAGGAGGGCATTTATTATGATGGGCACTGCATGTTGTATGCAAGTGATAAATCACCCAATTTGACTCCTGGAACCAATATTGCACTGTATGTTAACTAACTAGAATTTAAATAAAAATTAAAAAATAAATAAATTAATCTAGGCCTACAGATTGTTAAGAATCTTAGGGGTTCCAGCATAGTTTTGGAGCTAACAGAATTCAATAAGAAGTCTGGGATTTCCTGAATCCAGATTATAGACTACAGACCGCTAACTGAGAGCAACCTTGGAGGCAACAGCCATGATGGATCTTGTGTCTTCCAGATTCTTTGGTGTCTAAATGGCTCAAAAATAGCAGCTCCCTTGGCAGAACAATTCTATATGCTGTTCAAAATGTATCTATACATTCCATCCTGGAGTCTCTCTTCTCTGACTGTTCCAATATTTATGTAAATGCCTACATCCTTGAATTAGCTTCATGTCCACTAAATTTACCAGTTTATATTCTCTTATGGACGTCAAACACTGACTGATACACATGACCTAGAAGCAAAATAAAATGAACTAGTGATAACTTAATAAGAATGTTGACATTCTCAGGCCGCCATAACATGGACTGTGTGGCTAAAACAGCATTTTATTTTCTCACAGTTCTGCAAGTTGGAAGTCCAAGATTAAGAAGCTTATAGATTTGGTTTCTAGTGAGACATCTCTTCCTGGTGTGCAGAGACTGTTTCCTCTGTATTCTCAAATTTTCTTATTTTCTTTGTGCACGTACAGAGAGAGAGAGAGAAAGAGTTTTCTGATGTGTCTTCCTCTTCCCGTACGGATATCAATACTTTCAGATTAGGGCCCCATCCTTATGACTGTATTTGATCTTATTTATCAACATAAAGGCTTTATTTCAAATATAGTCACATGGGAGATTTGGGCTTCAATATATGAATTTGGGGTGAGGTGCACAATTCAATAGCTTGTTTTCATATTTTGTACCATATGACACTTTTTAATTTTTTTCTTTTTTTATTCATCTTTGAGAGACAGAGAGAGAAAGCATGAGCAGGGGAGGGTCAGAGAGAGAGGGAGATACAGAATCTGAAAGAGGCTTCAAGCTCTGAACTAGCTGTCAGCACAGAGCCCGACTCAGGCCTCGAACCCACGAACCATGAGATCATGACCTGAGCCAAAGCTTAACCAACTGAGCCACCCAGGCACACACGCGCACACACACACACACACACACACACACACACACACACACACCCTCTCAACCTGAAATGTACAAAAGTAGAGACCGCAATTCATGAATGGCAGTTTAGTATCCTTGACATTGGAGAGAGTGAATTTTCTCTCTAGGGTTATTTGCTATAATCTCTGATGCCTAGTTGTGCACCTGGTATTTAATATGGGCTCAACAATTTTTATTAATATTGATTGTCAAATCCTCATCTTCCGAGCTAAATTATTTTCCTTCTATATCCTTCAAGAACTTTCTTGTTCCTTCATATTAATAATCTGCCTACATTGTAGCACCAACATAGTTAAAAACAAAGCAATCATATTACACTCACTTTTATCATCGCCACCTGTGGGATAAATATCAAGACTTAACATTGCCTCTTTCTTTTTATGTAAGAATCTGACAGTCTGCCCACAAATTACATCTCATTTCTCCTTTTCAGTTGCTTTTGGAGCCAAAACTAAACAAAAACTTTAGTATCACTTAGCCTAGGTGACAATTTTGTTGACTCAACTTGGAAATATTTGCGATGTGTCACTTCTAACTACTATTCTCACCACCCTGTTTAAACTTCTATGCCTTCTCTGTGATCAATGCAACAATCCCCAAAAAAGTTCTCCCTGTTTCATCTCTTGTCTTCTAATTTTCTTTTCAAGAATAATCCTGTTAAAATCAAGTCCAAACATGTAACACCTTTCCAAAAATGCCATATTAGTTACCTTTCTTGCTCATATTAAAAGCCAAAATGCTGGGGCGCCTAGGTGGCTCAGTCAGTTAAGCATCATCTGGCTTTGGCTCAGGTCATGATCTCATGGTTCATGGGTTTGAGCCCTGCGTCGGGCTCTGTGCTGACAGCTAGCTCAGAGCCTGGAACCTGTTTTGGCTTCTGTGTCTCCCTCTCTCTCTGACCCTCCCCTATTCGCACTGTCTCTCAAAAATAAATAAAAAGCATTAACAACAACAATAAAAAAAAAGCCAAAATGCTTACTGCACTCTCCAAGGCCTTCCACGATGTGGCCTCATTAATACACTGACTCCAGCCTGACTTACTGCCTGTACCTTTGCTCATTGCACCCAGTCTTCACGTACTCCTTGCAGTCTGTAAACAGCTCATAGATACTGTGTCTGTTGATTCCATTACTTAAAAGTTTCGGGGCAAAAAACCCAAAAGAAAAGAAAAGAAAAGAAAAGAAAAGAAAAGAAAAGAAAAGAAAAGAAAAGAAAAGAAAGGAAAGGAAAGGAAAGGAAAGGAAAGGAAAGGAAAGGAAAAGAAAAGAAAAAAGAAGAGAAAAGAAAAGAAAAAAAGAAAAGAAAAGAAAAGAAAGCAAAAAAAAAAAGTTTCAGGGAAACTGGATGGTTCAGTAGGTTAAGCATCCAACTTCGGCTCAGGTCATGATCTCATGGTTCATGGGTTGGAGCCCCACAGGCTCTGTGTGGACAGCTCAGAGCCTGGAGCCTGCCTCAGATTCTGTGTCTCCCTCTATCTCTTCTTCCCCAAGCCCCCAGGCTCACACTCTGTCTCTCTCTCAAGAATAAATAAACATTAAAATAAAATTTTAAAAAGCTACTTGAATAGCAACTTTATTTTCTTCAGGTTTTGTTTGAAAGCCATCAGTCAGTAATAATCTTTACTCATGTAAGACTTGATTTCTATAAGAAAAATTTTGCTTACTCCCTTTTTATTAGTTATATTATTTGAATGCTATTTAAGGTTGCCCAACTACATCTATGTCTCCATTTGTTTTCTGTACAAATTTAAATATCTAAAATGATAATTTCAATGTTAATTTTATTCTATATTATGCAAAATATGTTACGTTTCTATAGTAAAAATTATACAAAGAATCCGGTACTTTCTTTCCATTTATCTTCTAGAGATAACTTTTTCCTAAGTTATCCTAAATATATTAACTTTAGATTTGTTTCTTTTGGTTAAAGCCTATATATTTTATTTTAAAGGTCAATTAGACCTACTTTACATTTTCTTCTATTTCTCATCATAGGTGTCATAAAACATGTTAACCCAAATATAATCCATTAAAATGAGCAATAAAACAAGTTTTGATTGGAGCATGTAAAAACATGCCTGCAGAAACTCAAAATGCCAATAAATCCCACTTACATACTAATATTCATTAGATTAAAGCATGTGGAGAATGGAATCTTTGTCTTAAAGAATTTAAACAAAATTTCCCTGTTATTAAAATGTCCAATGCGATATGACAGACTTATGGATCCAGTAATAAAGAATGTCATTAAAATGTTTGTATCTATTGAATATAGCTCTTTTGTATCTCAAATCACTTGTTTGGTTAATGTTGAATATGTAGTGTGTTTAAAACCAGTTAAATAATATTCAGCATCTTAAATAAGGATGTCTATGTGGAAACTGATTTCTTAAAAAACAATTTGCTGCCATGTTCTTTATCATTTGCATGTTTTGAATGCTATGTCAGATTGAGTAACTAATAATAACTAACTATGATTACCTTGGGTTTTGCAAAATTTTAGAATTATGCAATGTATAAGAGAAGAGGATTATAGTGTATAAAATAGAAATGTTCTTAAAAATAACTCGTATTAATATTTGACAGTCTACATTTTAGCAAAGGGTTCTGAGTATGAAAAGAATAAAATGATTTTAATCATTTATAGCAGTAACAACTGTAAAAGTTAAAGATTAAAGAGTGAATACTAGATGATTCTTTTTCACACAGGTATATATCTTAAGGAAATAATGCCATAGTATTTGTTGAAAATGGCTTGGTATTTTAATGCATTTTGAAAATCTTATATGCTAATTTTCCTATATAAGTTATGCATTTCTGATTGGCCAAATAACTCTTTGCATCCTGCAGTAAAATTACAGATTACATTAATTGGATTATTATGGCTGATTTTTCCCCCACTCCAACACATAACAGATATATAGAATATCCTTCCCTCATCTAGGGCCCAGAGTTGAAAAAAGATAGAAAACAGATGGGGAATACCTTTTGGTGTTGCAGCCCAAAGCACATGAAGTAATAGAAATATCTTTTATATAAAATTTGCTAAGACAAAATCAATCTGAAGATGTAAAAGATTTTATTGTATTATAGTTACTTGGCATTAAGGGACTATATATATATATATATATATATGTATATATATATATATATATATATATATATATACACACACACACACACATACATATATAATTTTTATACCTTTTTTTGTTTGTCTGTTTTCCACCAATTTACTGCTGGTACAATATAAGATGTGGATATGGATAATATGCACTAAAGACTAAAGAAAGAAAAAAAATAGAGAAGGAGAATAGACATACGAGAGAATTTAAATGTTTAAGGATTATTAAAGGAGGGAGAAGACAGGATTCTATAAAAACAAGTATGTCCTACCAATAAAAGGAAATGTCATATACTGGGAAGAAGAATTGGAGAGAAAATACCCCTACTTAGGAGGCAGGGCAAAAATAGGATTAAGTTAATGAATCAATTCAATACACTGACTCTTATTTGAAGATCTATAGATATGAAAATGTAATTCACATTAATAAAAAGAAGTATTTTTGTACATTTTTTCTGGATTCTGCCCATGAGGAATCAGCTAACAGTAACTGCCAATGATGTTATTATCCCATCCTCTCCTGTTATAACCAAAGAGTGATTATCATGAAAAGAAGTGTCCCATCAATCAAAGTAAAATCCCTCAGGAGTGTCTCTTTTGACACCCATGGTAGTGGAGGAAGTTAATCCTACCTAAAGAGATTGAAGAGCATTGGGTAATAGAGATAGTTTAATGGACTTTAAGCACAAATCCTATTATTTAATTGGCAAGCTGCTTTGTTATATTCTGATGCATCTGACTTTCCTTTGCCTCTAATTCCTAAAGCTCAGTTATGGTCAAGGCAAACCTACTTATAACTCCAAATCACTTCCCCTGCCTATTATCTATTGGGAAGCTACATTGCAGTTTAATTCTGACCTCTCAACAAGAATCTTCCTTCTATTTGAGAGTCACACAATACATAGCTATTTCACATAGCACTTGTGTTGGAGCATATTCAGTCACTGGTACAGACAACTAGAATTGTTCATGCTACTTCCCTGAAATGCCTACCTTAAAAATATAGAGACAACAAATGCATGTTTTATTGACATAAGCCTAAACCTGTATTTCACAGAAAACCTAAACATAGCATGGTAGAGAAGTTTGACAATTTTACACCCTTTAAAACTTGCTACCAAGACTTAAAATTGATTAAAGAAAAAAGTGGAAAAAAAGATTTCTCTTCAACTGAAGTATTATCTTAATACTTTATACTCAGAAGCCACCTTGAAACTCAATAAAAATCTTTATGAAAAGCTCTTGAGATAATCTTTAAACTGTACTGATTGTATTAACAGACATAAATAACTTTCAAAATAAAGTCTCTTCAGAAACTTTCTAGGGTTTCATGGATATGTGGAGCCCATTAGAAGTGAGATGCCAGAAAACAAATCTCTTTAGTTCTGCTATTAAAGATCAGAATGACATGATAGAAAAAACGTCTATCTCAACAAACCATCCCAGATATCTGTCAGAGAAAACTGGTATCTCAAAACGGAAAGAGAACCCTCATATTAGATACTAATGTATGGACTACGGAGTTCAAATAGAAACATTTTATTCCTTTTTAGTGACATACACATACTTGGTTATTTCTAAAACAAAAATGAACTGTTCAACTATTAAGGTTAGAGTATGATGGGCGCATTTTTATGGTTACACCAAGAGTATGGAACAGTCATCTACATGGTTACATCAGCTGGTGCTAGAACATTCATGATGGTCTCTCAGCCTCTCTGGCTCCACTTAGGATTCAGTAGTCAATCCTAAGACTTCCTGTAGCATGAAGGCTGATTTCTAAAATGGAACATTTCTAGAGAACACACCCCAAAGTGCAAGTGCTTATTATAGATCTGCCTATAATTTCCCAATGACCAAAGCCAGGAAAATTGCCAAACTCAGTCAATGTGGGAAACAACTAAACAAGGGCAGGATACTGGCAGCTATGGCCCAAGGAATGTAAGTCATTAATTGCAGTGTATTTATGTTTAAGTTAATTTCTGTTATTTGTAAATCATTAACATAGTTAATTTATATTCAGTTCTAAATTCAATTTCAGGCTTCTTTTTTGAGTGTGCTTCAATGTTTTGCTGTTTCTACTATCTCTTACCAGATGTTGTTTCCTTAAATGTTTTGTGATTTTTACTGTGAGCTTATTTTCCATGGAACTTTGTCCATGGAAATTCTTTTGATCATGCAGACTTCCTTCAAATGACTTGTATTTACTCTGGATCTTATTATTTTTTCAATGAACCAGATTATCTGAATTCAGCATGAAGAATTATTAAAGCTAGCTTATCATTATTAATTCTCAGGGAAAGTTTTTTCTTCAATCCTAGCTCTTCATTTTGAGAAAGACATGTTTTTAATTTTTTTGATCTAGGATGGGATGCAAGAATGTGACCTTATAGTTAGTGCACACTTACCCTGCAGTTATAATTTGAAGTCTCAACTGTATTTAGAAGTTCCACTAAAAGGCTTTCCATCCTGAGCCAGTCCTAAGAATACATAAAATAGTAAACCTCAATTTCCTTATGTTTTATTTTACAATGCCCTCTGGGCAAAAGCTTGTTCTAGTAAAATGCCATTTATCTTTTTTCTTCCTTGCTTTAAATTAGTTTTTGGTCTCAGGATTCCCTATTTCCCTGCTAGCTTTTTAATAAAGTTGCAGAGTTGGTTCACATTTATTTATTTATTTATTATTAAATTTTAAATTTTTATGTGGTATTTTTAATCCTTTTCAGCAAAAAGATGATTATGTGTATATTCTAGCCTTAAGCTGGAATAGAGAATAAGATTATTTCTTTTGAAAATGTTTCTACATTGGGGCATATGGGGAGCTCAGTTGGTTAAGCATCCAGCTTTGGCTCAGGTCATGATCTCATGGGCCATGAGCTTGAGCCCCACATCAGGCTCTGTGCTGACAGCTCAGTGCCTGGAGTCTGCTTCGGATTCTGTGTCTCCCTCTTTCCCTGGTCCTTCCCCAGTCACACTATGTTTCTCTCGCTCTCTCTCAAAAAGAAATAAGCATTAAAAAATATTTTGGGATTATTTTTAGATTAAACATATATAAAAGAAGAAAGAATAATTTTCTGTAGAATCTTACTGAGATCAATCCTTATAAGGATTTTATAACATTGTTTTATCTATTCACATTTTAATGTGAAGTATTTTAATTTTATTTTATTTTCAGACATAGTGAGAGAGTACGCGCATAGGTGGAGGAGGGACAGAAAGAGAAGAAGAGAGAATCTCAAGCAGGTTCCAAGCCCAGCAAGGAGCCTGAGATAGGGCTTGATCTCATGAATGTGAGACCATAACCTGAGCTAAAATCAAGAGTTGGAGGGGCACCTGGTGGCTCAGCCAGTCAGCTTACAACTTTGGCTCAGGTCTTGATCTCACCGCTGTGAGTTTGAGCCCTGCTTTGATCTCTGTACTGACAGCTCAGAGCCTGGAGTCTGATTTGGATTCTGTGTCTCCCTCTCTTTCTGTTCCTCCCCACTCAAGTTTTGTCTCTCTCTCTCTCTCTCAAAAATAAACATTTAAAAATGTTAAAAAAAAAAAGAGTTGGATGCTTCACCAACTAAGCCACCAGATGCCCCCAAAATATTTAAAGATAATCCCTTACTGTATATCACTTTACCGTATATATTTTAATAAGCATCTTTATAAGCATAAAACTACAGGCTTTCCTTGCATCATAACAGAGTCCATTCCATAAGCAACGGTATTAAAATTAACTACTTTGTATCATCTAACATCATGTTCATTTACAAATGTCACCCTTACCTCAAAAAGTGACTTTTTGTAGTTTATTCAAAACAGAATCAGTGTTCACATTATATGCATTATAGCTTTTATGACTTTTAATCTAAAACTGACTCCATCCACTGCATTTTTCCCCTTTGTCTTGTTTAAGATAGATGATTTTTCTATTTAAAAATTACTATTTTTGTTCATGCACTTTTTAAGCAACTTTAATCCTGCTTTTGTGTTTCTCCACATCTGTTCGTACAGAAATTGCCATGGATCACATTTTTCCAATCCATGGATGTTTCTACATCCCCGTCTTACCTGACCTCTTAATAATGAGTTCACATTTAGGGAAATACTGATCAGCGAGCACCCCAGTATACAAAACTGATATTGAGTAATAAGTGTGAGGTGACTATGAAGATCAGAAATTACAAAGCAGAAAATATATTGAAGACAAACAATAAAATTTGCTGAGCTAAATACAATACACTGCAAACATACAACACCCCATGAAATCAATTAAAATGCATATTTTATGTAAAGATCTGACATTCTATTAAAATCACCACTTTAAATATGTAGCTTTGTGTTAATCTGTGTGAAATATACCATGTTACATACATATGAGACGTTGGTAAAGGTAAATCCATTTGAACTATTTATAAAGAGGTTATTATGTACATAATATTCAGTATTGATGATAACAGAAGTCATCATCTATTGAAAACTACTCATGGATTCACTCCCATTGATGAATAATCCAACAGTGTAATAAGCATTTCCTCCTTTCCAAGGTCCAAAATGTTAGTGAATATATAGTGCATATATGCATATAATGAATACATTGCATGCGCACTGAGTGGAGGGCATAGCATTTAAACCTTGGCTGGATTGCAGTATGTCTTTACTACTTTCTGAGGACTTTGTTTTTTACCTTAACAGAAAGATTCTAATTAGAAGTAAATACCAGTAATTCCTTGCAGGATAGAACAGATTTTTTTTTTGAAAAGCATTTAAATTCCTAAATGTCTTTTTTAATTTTCTTTAATTTTTAATGTTTATTTTTTTATATGAGAGAGAGGCAGACAGAGAGACAAAGCATCAGCAGGGAAGGCTGCAGAGAGAGAGAGGCAGATTC
The DNA here is from genome assembly GCF_006229205.1 of Suricata suricatta. Taxonomy (NCBI): domain Eukaryota; kingdom Metazoa; phylum Chordata; class Mammalia; order Carnivora; family Herpestidae; genus Suricata; species Suricata suricatta. The sequence goes on along the minus strand of NC_043705.1, from coordinate 132,454,362 downwards.
TGAAGCAGGCTCCAGGTTCTGAGCTGTGAGCTGTCAGCACAGAGCCCAACACAGGGCTCGAACCCACAAGCATTTGAGTTCAGGATCTGACCTGAAGTCAGATCCTCAACCGACTGAGCCACCCTGGTGCCACCAAAATATCTTTCTAATTTATCCAGTGTTTCTTAAATAGTTACTGAAGAGAAATTTTTCATTTTCTGGTATCAGTTCTGCAACCTGACAGGTAAAATAAACTAGTTAGATTTGAGTAAATTAGCCTGGGAATAGCATCATTCTTCAAGAATGTAGAGATAATGCACAATAATTTTTGTTTAAATGCGATGCTTCAGCAACATTAAACTTAGTGAGCACAAAAGTAAATGAGTCCAAATCATCTATTTTCAAACAAAGTTTTCTTCTAAATTGAGCTAAGAGACAAAGATCCTGTTCCTCACATACCTCTCTCTTTTTTATTGATGACTTTGTGAACACAATGACAGCCTTATGTGGACCACTCTTAGAATTGCAGCTGCCTTTCTTCCTCCTGATTTCTTCCCCAGTGAAAGGAACATGAAATACAACAATGAACTTGTTCAAATTTTGACTGCCTTTACTGCCTTTGAACCAAAAGTGATTTGAGGAATAAAGAGTTTTTGACATAAAATTTAAATCCATCCTAGATAAGTGAATTGACGAGGGAGAAATTGTTTTAGGAAAAATCAAGGTCAATGAAAATGGGAAGCACATTGGAAAGATTTGAAAGGAACATTCCCCATCATTTGCTCTATATAAACGTCACTTGTTAAATGCATTTCTTACACTTTTAAAAGAAGAAATGCATTTTATTTGAAATAAACAAAAATGCTTGCACAGCTCACTGGGTCACTTGGAAATAAACTTGCTTGACTGTATTATTGAGCAAAAATAATTAGGAAGCACAAACTTCCTTCTTTTTTGACATGTGCTAGAAGATTGGTAGGAAGATACTTCTTGGTTCTTTTAAAACCTGACCTTCCCTTAAGGCCTGGTCATAGAAGCGTAAACAATGTAGATGAATCCACCATGACAGGTTGTCATATTCTAGCGATGTCACCTCTGTATTGTGAGGTCACACATACACCTGCCAATATGACCGGACAGGGTTGCTGTATCCCAGTTGCATGTGAGTTCTTGGCAGGCAGGACTGAGGAAGAGTAATATGGAACAAGTATTATGTCCTATTTAGAACAAATCGTTAGTATTCCCATAAATGACAGGCTACAATAGAAAGATGCTCCCTTAAATGTATCATTTTCTCTTTGGTTCAGTTTTAGTTTTTGTTTGTGATTTATATAACTGTTAGATTCATTTGCTTATAGTACAATCCCGCCACAAAGTGGGAAACCACAAGATACCTATTCCTTCAACATCTGCATTTTTTCAAGTTTTATACTTGACTACATCGCTGGTATGTCAGCAGTTGTTGAATAATAAAAAATAGTAATAAGTAGGTAAAACTCTTCTAAAAATGCAGATGTCTATAACTATGATGGTACTAGGTGGGAAAGTGACAATGAGGGAAGAGATAAAGCAAATATGTTCATGTGCAGGGAATGGGGTTCAAGTCTTTGGATTTAAAAACAATCAGGGTGCCTGGTTAAGTGTCCGACTTCAGCTCAAGTCATGACTCGTGGTTCCTGAGTTCGAGCCCCAGGTCGAGCCTGCTTTGGATTCTGCTTGTCCCTCTCTCTCTCTGTTGCTCCCTGCTTGCTCGCTCTCTCTCACTCTCTCTCTCTCAACCTCTTTTTCTCTCTCAAAAATAAATATTAAAAAAATTTAAAAACAATTTCACAGGGGCACCTGGGTGGCTCCGTGGGTTAAGCATCTGCCTTTGGCTCAGGTCATGATCTCATGGTTCCTGAGTTTGGACCCACATCTGTCTCTCTGCTGTCAGCACAGAGCCTGCTTGGAATCCTCTGTCCCCTTTTCTCTCTGCCCCTCCCCTACTCACATGCACATGTGTCTGCTCATGCTGTCTCTCTCTCTCTGTCTCTCTGTCTCTCTCGCTCTCGCTCTCTCAAATAAACATTAATAGAACCTTTAAAAACAATTTCCCCAGAGAACGAGCTATTAACAGAATGTCCAGAAAACCTCCTTTGCCCCCAGGAAGGGACCTGAGAAGCCCAACCCAAACTCTTGAAAACTATGGATATGAGATGTGATAAATGATGATCAAAGCAGTTGGAGGGAGAAGGATAATGTGTCTTTCATCTGGCTAGTTTGTAGCACAGTCACTTTAGTTGTTGGTGGATTTATAAAAACCACTGAAGCACTAGAAGTGCTTGGCAGGGTAGATGCAGAAAAGTTCGGAGACAGTTCAGCCCAGTCTATATCAGTAACAGGGCTTCATGGCTAGGAAATTTCCCAAACAGTGACATGCCTCTCTCCATCATCAAATGTGACAGGATTATAAACAAGTTTATAAGTAGAGGTAGTGAAAATAGAAAATTGCAAGACAGAGAACACAAGAGAATCAAGAAGATGATATAGGTTCACAGGGATTCCATGGGTCTAGAAAACCTGTTAACTCAAAAGCCCTGGCAAAACAGCAGTCTTATTTATCAATCATGTATTTATCATATGTTGAACCTTTCTTTGCATGTACCATAGAATCCTACATTCAGCCTTTCCGCATTTCCTAGTTCTATGCCAATCTTGTAGCCAAGTACAATATCTTGTTCCAGTCCATTTGGTGCAGGTAGCTGGAGGCTGCTGGCACAAGACCTTGAATGTGGGGTCTGACATTGTTTGATAATTTTCACTTTTTCACTAATTGCTGTCTGATACCCATTTTCTACATGTTCTGCGATTTTAATAAACCCCTTGGTGGCACGCCTGGGTGGCTCAGTCGGCTAAGTGTTCATCTCTTGGTTTTGGCTCAGGTTATGATCTCCTGGTTTGTGAGTTGGAACCTGGATAGG
>NC_043705.1:132450233-132451323 GCF_006229205.1 Suricata suricatta | reverse complement strand
CCTACGACCACTGTCTCTGTTTTTCTCCGGATAAATAAACTTTAAAAATAAATAAATAAAACTCATTGACAGTTTGGGACTTCATTCAGAACAGTTATGGAATCCCGTACATCTTTACGACTGACCAACTGAACATTGCTATCTTCAAAATAGTGAACTTGAATCGTAAGCACTGCAGCCAGCACACTGTAGGTGGTGTAATGGAGAACTTCCACCCTGATTCCCGGCGACCATTCCAGAAGTTTTTAGGCTGAAACTAGTGGCTTACACTACAGGCAATAATGGTCTGTTACCCATCTATATTTTTAGCATAAACAGTACAGGAAGTTGTTGGAATAAGGATCTTTTACACAAGCCCTTAAACCACTGTCACAGGGGCGCCTGGGTGGCTCAGTCGGTTAAGCGTCTGGCTTCGGCTCAGGTCATGATCTCACAGTTCATGGGTTCGAGCCCTGCGTCGGGCTCTGTGCTGACAGTTAGCTCAGAGCCTGGAGCCTGCTTCGGATTCTGTGTCTCCCTCTCTCTCTGACCCTCCCCTGCTCGCGCTGTCTCTGTCTCTCAAAAATAAATAAAAGACATAAAAAAATTATTAAAAAAAAAAACAGTCACAGGATTCTCTATAAGACTTCATTCTTCTGTCTGGTCCTCTGTCTGGAGGTGGGGGGGAGGGTGTCACTTGCTTCTTTCTGTAGGTGATTTAACTTGAAGGAAATTTTGTTTCTTGGATCTAAATCTCTGTTATTAGGTCACTGTGTTCTGTAATCAGGACCTGATCTTCATATACTTCTACCTTCACAGGACTGAAAGGATCCACGTTACACCAGGCAAGTGCACGTGCACCCACCCTTCCCTGAGGAGACTGTCATTATTAACTAGTAGCTGGACATTGCTGAAGATCTTCTCTGGATGTGTGAGTGATGAATTCAGCAGCTGCACGTACCTTCTCCTCATTCAACACCAGATCCTCGAAATCGGCTGTCTTGGGCTGCTCTGGTATTTCTTACTTTTAGAACGACTGCCAACTCTGTGATTAAAAATGCCATCCTTCCGTGTCAGTCATTAACTTCATTATAGAAATTTCACTAAATAT
>NC_043705.1:132449120-132450133 GCF_006229205.1 Suricata suricatta | reverse complement strand
GGACTTCATTCAGAACAGTTATGGAATCCCGTACATCTTTACGACTGACCAACTGAACATTGCTATCTTCAAAATAGTGAACTTGAATCGTAAGCACTGCAGCCAGCACACTGTAGGTGGTGTGATGGAGAACTTCCACCCTGATTCCCGGCGACCATTCCAGAAGTTTTTAGGCTGAAACTAGTGGCTTACACTATAGGCAATAATGGTCTGTTACCCATCTATATTTTTAGCATAAACAGTACAGAAAGTTGTTGGAATAAGGATCTTTTACACAAGCCCTTAAACCACTGTCACAGGGGCGCCTGGGTGGCTCAGTTGGTTAAGCGTCTGGCTTCGGCTCAGGTCATGATTTCACAGTTCATGGGTTCGAGCCCTGCGTCGGGCTCTGTGCTGACAGTTAGCTCAGAGCCTGGAGCCTGCTTCGGATTCTGTGTCTCCCTCTCTCTCTGACCCTCCCCTGCTCGCTCTGTCTCTGTCTCTCAAAAATAAATAAAAGACATAAAAAAATTATTTAAAAAAAACACTGTCACAGGATTCTCTATAAGACTTCATTCGTCTGTCTGGTCCTCTGTCTGGAGGTGGGGGGAGGGTGTCACTTGCTTCTTTCTGTAGGTGATTTAACTTGAAGGAAATTTTGTTTCTTGGATCTAAATCTCTGTTATTAGGTCACTGTGTTCTGTAATCAGGACCTGATCTTCATATACTTCTACCTTCACAGGACTGAAAGGATCCACGTTACACCAGGCAAGTGCACGTGCACCCACCCTTCCCTGAGGAGACTGTCATTATTAACTAGTAGCTGGACATTGCTGAAGATCTTCTCTGGATGTGTGAGTGATGAATTCAGCAGCTGCACGTACCTTCTCCTCATTCAACACCAGATCCTCGAAGTCGGCTGTCTTGGGCTGCTCTGGTATTTCTTACTTTTAGAACGACTGCCAACTCTGTGATTAAAAATGCCATCCTTCCGTGTCAGTCATTAACTTCATTATAGAAATTTCACTAAATAT
>NC_043705.1:132445355-132449020 GCF_006229205.1 Suricata suricatta | reverse complement strand
GAATTTGATAGACTGATTAGTTTTGTATATTTTGACAATTCTATTCAGAAAGACAAAAACTATAAAGAGCCCTTGAATAATAAAGGCAACATTTAGTGCAAAGGGAGTCCCACTAAGAATTCCTTTAGGGAAGATAAACATCTTATAAGATACCATTTTGAGACAAAATTACAATCAAATGGCACAACCATTTCAAAGAAGAAAGTAAAACATCTCCTATGTTGTGAATGGATTTAAAATCAATCTGCAATATGAAAGTCTGGATGACACTAGTTCAAGCTATGGCAAAGAGGAAAAAATATAAAAATAACACTTCAGGCTTGTAAAGTATTTCATATTTCTATTGTCCTAATCTTCTGTATTTACAATATTTTATATCATGTTGCTTTAATATTTTATATTCCTGAGTTCCAATCCAACCTTCAGAAAATATTGTGATCTATCATGTGTTGTAGGAGTCCATTTCAAGTATTACAATCACTGTGCTATCTCTAAACTTATTTTTTAACTGAATGAATAAGGAATATTTTTGAAAATAACAAAAGTATGAATTTTTATACCTAAAGTTTAAATATTTTAAAGTCATTTAATGTTTTAATGCTTTTAATGTTTATTAAGCCACAAAGTATTCTTTTGCCTTTTATCAAAAATGAGATGAAACTATGGTTTTGTCTACTACTCTTGAAGAATGACTTTTTTTTGTATTACTATAATTATAAACCACACACCTAAAGATAAAAATCTCTTTTTAATAATCGGATCCCCATTGGTGAATTGCATTCTTGGATTCGTAGAAAATTATCATTATAATGAGTAAATTTCAAGAATACACTGCTAGTCAAAAACATCTGAACAATTTTTAATGAGAAAATATACTCTTCATTTTATTACTGAGTTTGTACACAAAAGACAAGCCTGTTGGGGCCCCTGGGTGGCTCAGTCGGTTAAGCGTCTGGCTTCTGGCTTCAGCTCAGGTCATGATCTCACGGTTCGTGGGTTTGAGCCTCGCATTGAGCTCTGTGCTGACAGCTAGCTCAGAGCCTGGAGCCTGCTTCGGGTTCTGTATCTCCCTCTCTCTCTGACCCTCCCCTGCTCGCACTGTCTCTCTCTGTCTCTCAAAAATAAATTTTAAAAATTTAAAAAAAAAAAACAAAAAACAAGTCTGTTCTCACATGAAAAGGAGAATATGATCACAAAATATTTTCTCACATTTTAAATTTACAACTCCTTGAATCTTATCGTGATTCTGCTTTTACAAATTGGGATTTTGAACCTTTGGAATAATTGGTGTGGGAAGAGGGCAGAAGCTGAGACTTTTTAGAGCTAATTTTACTTAAACATGCAATAAAAGAAATTGAGAGGGTTCCATTCCACTTAAAATTTAAAGTAAATGAGTAAATGGATGGATAAATAATGAATGCATAATGAATACATAAATAAACAAATAAAAGAGAACTGTCTTGAAATTAGCAAGAACCACACCAGTTGCCTAGCAGACAAGAGTTTTCATTTGGCCCCAGCAGAAAACAGATGGGGCACCCAACGCTGGGAGTATCCAAGCAGAATGTATTTACAAAGACTTTTTTCCAAAGAACCTTAGTTGTGCAATAAATATGCTGCCACTTCTCTTAGGCCCAAAGGAACAGTGTAGAGAAAATCACACCAGGAAGCCCTCTTTGATGGGTACACAGTCAAGGACAGAATGGCAACCTCAAGCATTGCTGGGTAGAAGCACTCTGATCTCATTCTACTTTCTCCCTGGTCTCTGTGCCAGGGAACCCAAGGGAAGCAGAGAGAGGGTGTAGTCCATAGAGGTCAGCTTCATGAGCCAGGGAGCTGAGTTTATAAACTGGGGTGTGGATCTGGAGGGACCAACAACAATAGCCCAGAATATGGAAGTATATTTTGATCGGATGAATAAGTGACTGGTGATAAATGACAAGTTCTCATTTTTGGTAGAAGTTTTGTTACCAAATACTGTGTGGAAATGAGTCACTTATCTCTCAAGGTAAATTAAATAACTTAGATGTTTTATTTCTGTATAAGAAATCAGCATGATATTTATTTTAGTGGAATTTTAATACTATTAATATTGAAGCATTTTTAGGAATATAAATAAATGTTATGGTTATAGCCTTAGGGTTTTATATATAACTTCTTAAAGTTTCTAACCTAATTTTATTTGTTTTCTATTTCCTTTGACTAAATGGCAAGATCCTTTGCCTGTTTTTTAAGATAACACTAAAATTGCTTCACAATGCAGGCAACTTTATCATAGCAGTGCTAATTGGAAATAATGCTTTTAAAAATGTCAAACAATAAACAATGTGACTTCCCAAATTAAAAATCAATAAGGTATTTTGCACACCTATACAATTTGTAGCAATTTGATTTTACCGAGTCTGTCAGCATTGGTCCAACCTGCCAAAGTATAGCACACTTTAATACGCAGCTAATTATAATCATGACAAAGCTAAAAGTAAACTAATAAAGGAAATAAATGCATACTATAAATTAATGGAAGATGGAAAATTATTATTGAAAATGATACAAATTTCTCAAATCTATATAATTATGGCTTCAGATATTTGTGAGAGGCAGACCTCTCGGGATGAAATCAATGTGCATAATAAAACATCAACACAAGATTTTCAAAGATACAGGATCTAATTGATAGACTAGTGATAGACTATATAAAATAAAGGATATTATAAAATATAGCAGAGGCACACTGGCATATGTCTGGTATATGATATGTGTCACATTTTGCTTCTACGAAGCTCATTCTGCTCTACTTTTAACTGGCACAAGTATTAAATAAAATGGAAAATTACACTGTAACTTTTAACTTCTTTTGATAGAGGTAGGAATTCTTTAAATTTCTACAAGAGTTTCTCAAACCAAGGAGAGAATATTAAGATGAATTATGTTCTGTGAAGTGCATCAAAAATTTTAATAAAGTAAGTTCCCTTCAAAGTCAAGGAAGTCGTTTCTTGAGAGCCATAATAATAGCGACTGTTCTTCAGCTCTTATCATAGGGGTCAGTTCTTTCAATTGTTAAAAAAAAAAAAAAAAGGAATGTTTTGTGTCAGTCTGAATTACTCAGAATATTTGAGTTAGTTTAGCCCCAGATCTTTTTCAAAGTTTGTTTAGCCTCATGTATTTTACCCATTCCAAAAGCAATCCTCTGCTATTAAATATTATACAAGTCATTAAGATGCAAAATTCAGTAATATGTTGACAAAATATCTAACTCCAAATTTATTAAATCTCTATTTGAAGAAGAAAAATATGTAATGAAAGAAATCAGATTGGCCAGTATTTTCTACACTCAGAAGAACTGAAGGGCATATTTCTCCAAACTCTGCTGCTTTATATCCAACAGTTTGACAATTTGAGTATTGAACAATGAGCCTTTTTTTAAACAAATTATTTCTGTGTTATATTTCAATCAAATTTTGCCTATATATTTTTCTTTGTAATCAAATATATCTTGTCAAATTAAACTATTAGAGTAATTTTTAAGCATAAAATAAGCTAATTGCTATAAAGTACAAAATTGTGGGTTTTCTTTAAAGTTTATTTTTTAGATATTTTTTCCATGTTTTATTTTTTTTCCCATAATATTTTATTGTCAAATTGTTTTCCATACAACACCCAGTGCT
>NC_043705.1:132434268-132445255 GCF_006229205.1 Suricata suricatta | reverse complement strand
TTGAGGAACCTCCACACTGTTTTCCAGAGCGGCTGCACCAGTTTACATTGCCACCAACAGTGTAAGAGGGTGCCCATCTCTCCACACCCTCTCCAACATCTACAGTCTCTTGCTTTGTTCATTTAAATTTATTTTTTTAATTTTATTTTTTATGTTTCTTTTATTTATTTTTGAGAGACAGAGAAAGACAGCTGGGTCAGAGAGAGAGGGAGATAGAGAATCCGAAGCAGGCTCCAGGCTCTGTGCTGACAGCTAGCACAGAGCCCGATGCGGGGCTCGAACCCACGAACCATGAGATCATGACCTGAGCCGAAGCCGGACGCTTAACCGACTGAGCCACCCAGGCACCCCTTTAAATTTATTTTTGAGAAACAAGAGAGACAGAGAATGAGCGGGGTAGGGGGTGAGAGAGAGAGAGAGGGAGATACAGAATCCAAAGCAGAGCTGTCAGCACAGAGCCTGATGCAGGGCTCAGAGCAAGAAACCATGAGATTCTGACCTGAGCCAAGCTCAGATGCTCAACAGACTGAGCCACGCAGGTGCCCCAATAGCTGGAAGCCATTTCTGAACTCACGAATTTGAGAAAATCTCCTTGTGAGGTGAGGTAGGTTTGCAATGCCTCCCGCTGTCAGATGGCTACTGATGTCTACCCCCCACTCAATTATTTTTGCTTGAACACCAACCTCCAAGGCACCTTGTTGACTGGTATCAGGAGTGACTTGTCCTCTTATGCTAAAAATATTGTACCTTGTGAAGGAAATTATAGGAACTTCTTTTGTGTTTATGGGAGCAAATATTACATTTCCTGAGAAACCTGTTTTTTTTCCCCTCAAGAAAACAGGCTATTGACCCCAGCTCACAAAGAACTAACTTCTGCCTTCGCTATGCTAAAAACATTGCTTGTATTTGAATGCTGAAGATCCCTTTCTTCCCCATGTGATAAGCATCTAGTCACCTACATCAGTCACTATTGATAAAGATTATGCATGAGTCTTCTACCAATCTATGTTCCAGAAAATTTTTACATACCAAAGAATTTGTCATCAGAAATTATTGTCTAAGGCAGTTGCCACTCCTGTTTTGGTACCCCATACATGTTTTCAATAAATAAAACTGACTCTCAGGTCAGTGCAGAGATGCCTGCCTGGTGGTCAGAAAGAAACTGAGGCTCTCTCAATCTCTCCCCTTTTCATCAACTCTCAATTCTCTCATGCCAACACCATCTATCCTTCAGGGGAACCCTGGACTCCAGCACCCAATGTTTATTTATTTGAGAGAGAAAAAGAGGGCATGCAGGTGCATACACTCTCACAGGTGTGGGGGAGGGGCAGAGAGAGAGAACAGAGGATCCCAAGCAGACTGTGCTGAAAGCTCAAACTCACAAACTGTGAGATCGTGACCTGAGACAAAGTTGGATGCTTAACCAAACTGAGCCACCAAAGGTGCCCCCAAAACTGTGTTTTAATAGCACATTAACAGTTTGATGGAAAATATCAAGCATGCAGTTAAAATGGCTTGGTGTGATAAAAACAAATGCAGACACATTCATAATTATCTGAACATTTTGATTTGATTTTTATCTTTACATAGGAGAACTGGAATATTTAATAACAATTGTCTGTTACCACACCATGACTACTAGATTTATCACATGTGCTTTCATCTAGGGATAATTAAATACACTGAGAATTTTTATATCAATAGCATTGAATAAGTCTCTCCTCTCTGAGCTTAGACACTAAGCCAGTCAAGATTTTCTTTGGCGGTAGGAAAGCTGTATTAGCAGTACTCACTTATTAACGCTTTTTGGTTTTTTGTTTTGTTTTGTTTTGTTTTCCTATTACATTTTCATTGTTACACTATTCTTCTTTGCTTCCACTTGTGATTTTACATTATTCCTTTGAAAAATCAATTGTGGACTCCACGGGTTGCTATTTTGCAATGTCTCAGAGATTCTGTTTCTAGACAGTTCTGGGATCCATTTAGTTTAAATGACAGAATTTTTCATATGACTGACATGAGACCACAGTGGTCTTCTTGTGAACCCGCTCATTTAGTAAGTTCTGCTTAACCAGCTACTACTTCCTAAAACAAACGTCGGGGAGGTAGGGAGTGGGACAGAATAGGAGAATGCAGTATTTTCAAAAAGAGAATATAGAGCAGGAACACCAGGGATTTTTCTCACAGAAATGTTCCTAATCTGACGGAGGTACCAACCATAAAAGACTGGAATACTCAGACATTCTTTAGTCTACAAATCTGAAAGTGCCTCATATGGAAGTTGACCTAGGAAGTGGGAAACTATTCAGTATAATAGTATCTTTGACTGCTGTCTTCGTGGAGCTTACCACCTAAGGCAAGTGACAGACATATGTAAATGGTCACTAGATAAATACGTATAAAACAACACGCTGTGATCATTGCTCTGAAGTAAAAGCATGGGTGCAATGACTGTATACATCAAGGAAACTGCCAAGCAAACGTCAGAAGTAATTTTCCTAGAAAGTGATACTGGCACTCGGTTCTGATATACATGTAAATTAAGGCCACTGGAAACAGTCCAGGAAGAAGCCCTGGTCTTGCAAAGAAGATGGATGAACCAAGATTAAAGGACGGGGAAGAGGAGGCTGAAGAGGTCTGAGCGGGTAGAGAATGTAAGTTAAGAACCTCTGTCTTCATAACAGAAAATTAGAAAGCCGTATGAGAGTTTCAAGCAAGAAAGCAGTATGTCATGAGATTTGAATTTTGAAATATCACTGATTAGAGTATGTAGCTCAAATTACTGGGGACAAAAAAAGAAATGCCTATGGTTTGAACAAAGATGGTATATTATTATTAAAAAAAACTCTAATCATAGTTTGGGAACCTAGATAAATAAATTATTTCTGGGTTTCTAATGCTTAAAGTAGGCAACCAATTAAAAAATACACATTTTCCTCACTAAGAGCCTTGGGGTTATATATACAGACCTATTTTAAGAATATTTTTATATATTTTGAATAGTTTGAATTTACAGAAAACAGTAATATGTTTAAGGAGATTAATTAGGTAGTAGTGGCTAAAACCTTTGGGAAACAGAATTGAAATGGAGAATTATGACTAAGACCATGATCCAGTATGCAAAACTATTCCAGGATGTGAAGAAATAAAATGTAATACATTAGGAACACTAAAACAAAATATAGCATTTGGGTAAACCATTTTAAAGTAAGCAATGAAAAACAAATCAGTTTTGAAAAAAAGTTTTTTGGTATGTAATATTTCAAACCGTATACAAGAAGGGAAAAGACTGTAATTAACTCCCATGGATCTATTTCTCAGCTTCAATAATATTCAGCCCATGACCAATGTTGCTGTATCTGTCTACCACTTACTAACTTCTGGGCAAATCTGAGGCAAATGACATCAGGATATTAATTTATGTGTGACTATTTCAGTGTGCCTCTAAAATACAAGAATCCCCCTTTTTCTAAATAGCTAGCATTGGAAATTTACTCCCGAACTCCAAAATAGGAATCTGTTTTTAAAATTTATTTATTTATTTTGTTGATGTTATTATTTTCATCATTTATTCATTCATGCATGCATGCATTCTCCTTTTAATTTTGTTTTTTAAATTACATCATAGGCACTTCACACACATTTAATTTTCACAAATACCTTATAAGTAAAAATACGATTTCTATTCTACAGATGGGAAAACAGAGGCTTAGAGATGCCTCATGACTTTCCCAGGGTCCTTTGGTTCCACCCAGATAGCATAATTCCAGAGACTTTTGGCCCTGTTACCTGCTCTGGGTTTAACATCCACAAGCCACTCTATCAACTAATAGGGTCAGTCTTTTTTCTTTTTAATATAATTAACTTCAAATTAGTTAAAGTACAGTGTATACAGTGTGCTCTTGGCTTCAGGAGTAGATTTTGAGGATTTCTTTTTTTTTTTTATTACAAGTCCAATTATGTTCATGTTATTTCTCTAATTGAAATATAGAAATTTATTTCCTGTGTTAGTCTCTCTCTTAGTCTGAATTGTAGCCCCAGAACTTCCATACACTATTCTAGATGCTTCCAGGGACTTTTTCTTTTATGCTGAGTTTAATTATTTTACTAGAATATGTCTTAGTGTTGGAAATACGTGCTTAGCTTCCCAAGGAACTGACAGTGCTCTGTCATTATATGGTTTCACATCTCTTTTTTTTTTTTGTTTCAGAAAATTTTCTTGGGTTATACTTTTTACTATTTGTTCTATTCCATTTATTTTGTTTTCCTTTTCAGAATGGTTGATTATATGTATTTTCTGTTATCTTCATTCTAATTCTTAACTATGATTATTTATTTCTGTTTTCATATTTTTCTTGTTTCCAATCATTCATTTCTGGTAATTTATAGTACTGATTTATGTTGTTGGTGCATAACTCAGGTCATTTCCTTTCTTTCTCTTAACTCATTTTAACTTTTTCTTAAGTTTATTTGTTGTGAGTGAATGGGAGAGACAGAGAAAGAGAGGGAGCACTTGTTGGGGAGGGGCAGAGAGAGAACCCCAAGCACTCAGGAATCCTGAGATGATGACCTGAGCCAAAATCAAGAGCCTTCCACTTAACCAGCGGGGTCCCTCCCTTAGCTCATTTTAAAATATCAGTCTATAATGCCAGCAAGGCACCTCTTTTCTCTATAAGTTTATTTTTTTTAATTTTTTAACATGTATTTATTTTTGAGAGACAGAGAGAGACAGATCATGAGCACAGAGATGCTCTAGAGAGAGAGGGAGACACAAAATTGGAAGCAGGTTCCAGGCTCTGAGCTAGCTGTCAGCACAGAGCCTGACACGGGGCTCGAACCCACAAACTGTGAGATCATGACTTGAGCTGAATTCAGATGCTTAACCGACTGAGCCAACCAGGTACCCCTTCTCTATAAGTTTAAACAGATAAAGCCACAATCTCTTTCTGTGGTTCAGTTTGAAGTAAAATGAATTTTCATGTACTTAAAATAAAAGAAGTGGACCAATATCACTACTTTAAGGTTTTCTTTCTTCTCCTTTCATGCAGATTAAAACACAAGGATTCAACTTCTAAAGTCCCCACATTTATAGCTGAACTATTCTAATTGTATCCTACCCAGCTCTTTGGAAATATTCCACTCCTCAGCTTTGCCTCTGGAGAGCACTGTGGTTTGTTAGTCTCCAGGGTTCATGCTCCCAGCCACCAGGTACTACTTGAACACTAGTGACCTTCCTTTATCTCCCGGCACTCCCTGGGAATGGAAGCCTCAAATGCCAGCAACCTCCACAACCACCAATCTCAGATGCTGTTGTTAGACTGCCCTGCCCCCATCATCCCATGAGGGAGCCATTGGATGCTGGAGCCATTGGATGGATCCATGATGATGCTTTTCATTGCTCTGCCTCTCAGAGCCATTACGTGATCTTCCAAATGATTTATAACAAGTGGGTCTTGTAGCTATTGGTGTTTATTCCAAAGCTTTTGTATTTGGACGGTCATGAGAATGAAAATGTGTCACCTAGTTTTGCCGTAGGAATTTTCCAACTGGATTTTGCTATTCTACTTGCTGTTTTCTTTTTATGAGTGAAATTCTAATAGATTAACAAAATCTAACACTATCAATGCTGTCTTCCCCGAGCAACTTATTAAAATAATATTTTAATTTTAAATTAAAATTAAAATTTTGCTTTAATATTAATTAAAATAGCATTTTAATTTTAATTTTAAATTGAGTACAATGCAATACCTCACTGAAGTAAGGATCTGCAGATGGATGTAGAGAAAAAAAGTCATACACAAATCCTTATATTCTCATCCCTGGTAGATATTTGTAAAGCCAATAGATGCTTTTGAGTTAGTGTAATATGTATTACTGAGAAACTACTATACTGCCAAATTCTTTTTGGGCAGAATAAATGTTAACATGATCACACATGCTTATTTAAAGACTTGAGAGGAAAGAAACACTACACAACCAGTTCAAAAATACAGATTAACATTCCTTAACCTAGAAATAGGTCAACTACATATTTCTAAGAAAAAACAAAGTCTGTACAAAATACTATATAAAGAATGATCTCATTTTAACAAAACAACAAATATATGGATGGAAATATAGATGAGTGTTTGCCAAGATAGTAAATACTAATAATCTCTGAATGATGAGATTGGACATTTTTAAATAATTGTATCATGCTTTTGTAATGTATTTTTATATTTTGTTCACTAGTTTTTTTGCAATGAGAAACCATCACATTTAACATTAAAATTAGGCTCTTTCTATTTTTACAGAACATGAAACATCAGAAAATCAGTGAAAAATCCTCTTGCATATCTTACAGACTAAGTAAGATGAAATTGTGACCAAGATAGTATAGATAGTCTCTTCAAGATATGCAAGAATAGATTATTTGCCTATGGATACATTTCAGTCCTACTGTGAATAAAAAGGAGGAGAAGGAAGAGGAGGTAAAGAAGGAGGAAAGAAGAAGTCATGTGCTCAGGCTCAAGTCCTATCATCACAAACACAACAGACTGTACTAGAAGCAATGATCCTATGAACCCCACCATCTTGCTGCTTCCTGCTGTTCCTGATAAAGTTCAATGTCAAGTATGGTTTTTAATTTGGCTGATAATATTGTTACCTTTCCTTCTAGTTATGATTTGTGTCACAGGCTAGTCATCATCAAAGGTCCTGTTGATTCTATTGTTAAGCTTGAATGTACATTCCTTTCAAACTCTCTTATTAATGTCACCAAGATGGACTACTATCTCCCCAAGTCCTTTCCTGGGATTACAGCTGTACTGTATTCCTCAACCCTACTGACATCCTTACAAGGCTTTGTGACAATTTTCACAATTGGAATCTGAGTAGAAATGATCACTTCCATTCTGGGGCACTTTAAGAGAGGAAGGTTGTGTCTTCATCTGTCTCTCTGTCTCCCTATCTCTCGCTCTCTAGCTTCTCTCTGGTCAGCCACCTGGAAGATATGGGACTTACTTCAAAGTCTTCAGATGACCATAGAAGAGTCACAGTCTAGGCGGGATGTAACATACATCCTGAATGACTCTAAGAAGCTAATCCTTCCTGTCAACGTCACTATGCTAGGATCAAATGGCTTTCACTGAGTTTGGGGGATTGATCAGCTAAGTAATTAAGAATGCTATTTTCCAGGACACTGGGGTGGCTCAGTCACGTACGTGTCTGACTCTTGATTTCTGCTCAGGTCATGAACTCATGGTTTGTGGGTTTGTCCCAAATCACTGACAGAGAGGAGTCTGCTTGGGATTCTCTCTGTCTCCCTGTCTCTGCTTCTCCCCAGTTCTCGCTCCCCCCTCAGAACTAAATAAATAAACTTCAAAAGTGCTACTTCCAAAATCATTTTGAAGATCCTGGCTGCATTTTCTTGTATTAATAAAAATAATTCTTTTAGCAGCAAAAGGTATGAATCCGCCCTTGCTTTCTGTTTTTCATTGATCAAGCTAATTATTTTACCTTAATAAGCCTTGCTTCTAAGACGTGCATACTTTAAGGAAAATGGGAATAATATATGTTTACTTCCTGTAACATACTCATGGGTTAAATAATTTTCTTAACATTACTTTTTTGTTCTCACATAGAATTACAAATTAACTATGAATTTGCACTTTTGAATCTTTCAGTAAATTTTGGACAAATTCCTCACCTTTAACATAATGGGACTGGTGTAAAATACTGAGTTAAAGGTGCTGGAAGATATTCAAATACAGTTTATGTTTTGTATAAATTTAAAAGATAGACGTGGCCTGTCTTGTTCCATGTGGTTATTTTAATTCATAGATCAAAATGGTTTGAAAAATTCTTCAGTTTACATAAATCTTAAATCTGCTAGTCAAAAATTACCCTATTTTTTTAAACAAATTAACTTTTCAGCCTAAGAGCTTAATGTTTTTAAAAATACATTTATATCAGCTTCAGGATCCTGTTACTATCAACACATTTTTCCTACAGAGAGCAGCACTGGTGGAAATACAGTAGCCATATTAATAAGTCAAGGAAAAACTTAATATAGCACATCTGTTATGACCAAGGCACTGTTCTCACAGCATCCTAGTAACAGACAGCTTGGGAAGAGAGGAGGACCAGATAACTGTGGATCTTGCAGTCATTATCCAATTTGTTCCTATAATAATCCAAATCAGAACAAATTCTTCACTTGAAAATATAAGCACCTAACCTTCCATGTAGACCAAGATCAATTTATATAGCTAGTTGTTTTTTTTCCTTCTTATTAGTTGTGATGATTAATTTTCTTTTACAACTTGATTGGTACCCAGATATTTCATCAAATGTTCTCTAGGTATGCCTGTGAGCATGTTTTTGGACGAGGTTAACATTTGAATGGGTATTGGCTTTCCCGGTATGGGTGGCTTTCATCCAGTCAATTGAAATTTGAATAGAAAAAAAAATGGCTGATCCTCCCCCCAAATAGAGGGGGAAGTCCTTCTGCCTAACTGCTAAGTTGTGACATTGCTCTTTTTTCTGTTTTAATAATTTTTATTAAACACATTTATTAAAAGTTATTTATTTATTTATGAGAGAGAGAGAGAGAGAGAGAGAGAGAGAGAGAGGGAGGGAGACACTAAATAAGTGGGAGAGAGAATCCCAAGCAAGCCCCACATGGGACTCGATCCCACAAACTGCGAGATCATTCCCTAAGCCAAATTCAAGAAACAGAAACTCAACTGACTGAGCTACCCAGTCATTTTTTTTTAACAGCAGTTTTAGTTTCAGAGCAAAATTGCAAAGAATGGAGAGTGATTTCCCATATAACTCTGTCCCCTCATAGTTTCAAATATTTCAGTATCTCCAACTGGTACATTTGTTACCACTGATAAACCTACATAGACACATCATCACCACCCAAAGTTTATAGTTTACACTATAATTCACTCTTGGCATTGTACATTCAGTGGGTTTGGACAAATGTATAATGCTCTGGATCCATCATTATGGCATCATGCACCGTGTTCTCATTGTCCCGAAGAGATCCTATATGGTCCACCTCATTATCCCCACTTTCCAACTTGCAAACCCTGGCAACCACAGAACTATTCACTGCCTCCATAGTTTTGCCTTACTCTGAATATCATATAGTTGGAACTATGAGAATGGGGTTGGGGTTGACTTCTTTCACTTAGTTTTTTTTTTTAATGTTTTATTTATTTTTGATACAGAGAGAGACAAAGCATGAGAGGGGGAGGGTCAGAGAGAGAAGGAGACACAGAACTGGAAGCAGGCTCCTGGCTCTGAGCTGGCTGTCAGCACAGAGCCCGATGCGGGGCTCGAACCCATAAGAGTGAGATCTGACCTGAGCCGAAGTGGGAATTCGGAGGCCCAACCGACTGAGCCACCCAGGCGCCCCTCTTTCACTTAGTAATATGCATTTAAGATTCCTCCATGTCTATCCCTCCATGTCCAAAGACTTGATAGTTCTACTTCAGTATTCATTAGCAATCGTGGGTCTTTTGGCTTTTCAAATAAACTGTAGAATCAGTTTGTTGATATCCACAAAATAGCTCGTTGGGATGGGGGTAGAATTGCATTTAATTTTTCAATTAAGTTGAGAAGAACTGTCATCTCCACGATATTGAGTCTTCCTATCTATGAACATGGAATACCTCTTTATTTGTTTAGTTCTTTATTTTTTTCTTTGGAGTTTTGAAATTTTCCTCATACAGATCATGCACATATTTTCTTAGATTTATACTTAAGAATTTCACTTTGGGGTATGTGTATGTAAGGGATACTGGGTTTTGTTGCTTTCATTGTTACTGTTGTTGTTTTATTTCCAACTCAGTTGGTCATCATTTCTAGCTTATTAAGTGTTGGGTGTTGGATTTTCTCAAATACTTTTATTGGCATCTATTATATGACCATGTGATTTTTCTTTTTTAGCCTGTTGATGTGATGGGTAATATTAATTGTTTTTCAAATGTTAAATCAGCCTGGGATAAATCCCAAATGGTCATGATGCATAATTCTTTTTATAATTACTAAATATGAATTGTTAATATTTTGTTTACAAGTTTTGTTTGTATGTTAATGAGAGATATTGATCTGTAGTGTTTTTGTAGTGTCTTTGTCTGATTTTGGCATTAAGGTAATGCTGGTCTCTTAAAATGAATTAAAAACTTCCCTCTTTCTCTAACTTCTGAAAGAAATTGTAGATAATTGGTATAATTTCTTCCTTAAGAACTTATCAATGAGCCCTCTGGAACTGATGCTTTCTGCTTTGGAAGGTTAGTTATTGATTCCATTTCTATAACAGATATAGTCCTATTCAGATTGCCTATTTCTTCTGGTATGAATTTTGATAGATTGTGTTGTTCAAAGAATTGATTGATTGCATCTAGGCCATGAAGTATGGCAACAAATATTTTCGATTTGGTTTGTCCAGTAAGTCTTCTTTTTTTTTCCTCTTTCACTTTTGAATTAAAGCTGCACAGGTACGGAATTCTAAAATCTAAAAATTCTAGATTTTTTTGTTTTGTTTGGCTTTTCCTTTTTTTGTTTTGTTTTGTTTTCTCTCAGCACTTCAAATACTTCACTCCAATGTCTTTTTACTTGAATTGTTTCTGAGAAATCAGATCTAATTCTTATCTTTTTCGTCTCTAGGTAAGGTGCATTTTTCTCCTCTGGCTTTTTTCAGAATTTGATTTTCGATAATATCAAAATACTGTGACTTGGTGTAATTTTATGGAGATTTACCTTGGTTGGTATTCTCTGAGTTACCTTAATCTATACTTTGGTGTCTCACATTAACGGAGAAGTTTTTAGTCATTATTATTTCAAATATTTGTCTGTTCCTTTCCCTTTTTCTTTTCCTTCTGGTCATCCCCATTGTTTGTATGTTTGTATGTTATACCTTTTATAGTTGTCTCACACTCCTGGGAATATTCTGTTCTCTGTGTGTGTGTGTGTGTGTGTGTGTGTGTGTGTGTGT
>NC_043705.1:132432841-132434168 GCF_006229205.1 Suricata suricatta | reverse complement strand
TTTGGTGTCTCACATTAACGGAGAAGTTTTTAGTCATTATTATTTCAAATATTTGTCTGTTCCTTTCCCTTTTTCTTTTCCTTCTGGTCATCCCCATTGTTTGTATGTTTGTATGTTATACCTTTTATAGTTGTCTCACACTCCTGGGAATATTCTGTTCTCTGTGTGTGTGTGTGTGTGTGTGTGTGTGTGTGTGTGTGTTGTTTTTCTTCAGTATTTGTTCTCTTGGCTCTTTGGGTTTTGAAGATCCTATCATGTTATCTGCCCAGAGATTCTTTCCTCAGCCATCTATAGTCTGCAAGTAAGCCTATCAAAGGCATTTCTCATTTGCATTAGTGTGTTTAAACTCTTGCATTTCTATTTGGTTATTTCTTTGGATTTCCAAGTCTCTGCCAGCATCTATTCATTTGTTGTTGCATATTGCCTACTATTAATTAGAGTCCTTAGGATATTAATCATACTTGTTTTACATTTTTGGTCTAATAATGCCAACACCCCTACATTATAGTTCTCACTCTTACTCTGAGTCTTCAGTTTATTTTTAGTTTTAGTTTTTGCCATTCTGTATTTTTTCTAGATTGCAGGGCATGATGGACCAGGTAAAATGTTCTGCTTGTAAATATGCCTTTAGCAATGAGGTGCTGAAGTAGAAGGAAAGTTTTCTAGAACCCTTTGGAGCACATGTACCCCAATGTTCATAGCAGCACTGTCAACAATAGCCAAAACATGGAAAAAGCCCAAATGCCCATCACCTGATGAGTGGATCAAGAAGATGTGGTATATATATACAATGGAGTACTACATGGCAATGAGAAAGAATGAAATATGGCCATTTGTAGGAATGTGCATGGACCTTGAGGGTGTCATGCTAAGCGAAATGTCAGGCAGAGAAGGACAGATACCATATGTTTGCACTCATAAGTCTAATAGGAAATTTTCAGAATGATCTAGCTTCAAGAAAAGTAAGCATTTAGTAATACTTAAGAAAAATTGATTCAGTATCTAATGGATAGTTGATACCTGTCACAACACAGCATATTATATACTGTTAAGTGAAACTACAATACAATCTAAGTTTATTTTGGGAGTGTTTGCTGTATCATTGGATTTAATGAAATGTTTAGAGGTGCAGTAAGCATGATTTTGAGTAGATAATGAAAGAAAATGCAAAATGCTTATGGATTCATGATGTGGTTTCATCTTAGCTTGGGCAAACCATACAGTATTTGATACATTATAGCAGAATATTTACTATTAAAACTTGAAAAGATGTGAGTTCTTTGTGTGCAACCTTTCATTTATGCATGTGAGAGGGTTTTCTTTTTTT